>NW_022984797.1:301216-385572 GCF_010094145.1 Didymella exigua CBS 183.55
CCTAGTATTAGCTAAGTTATTAACACTACCTAGCAAAGTATACCTATTAATAGGTATGCTCGCTAGGTACCCCCCCTTTTTTAACCTTTTCTAGCCTCTAGCTTATGTAGTTTAATAGTTATAACAAAACCCTCTACTACAGAAATGTAGAGGTAGTTTTTCTCTTTCTTTTAAGCCCTATTTCGCTAGAATCCATGTATTATTGACAAAGTTTTGGGGGGTACCCACGAAGGACGTTGGAGTATACCCATTCCGCCAGCCTAGTATATACTAGATAATTGTCTGCTCCTCTAGTATAGTAAGTTTCTAGCAATTAGCGCATATATCTAGTTAAAACGTGATATTGCAAAGGTGATTAGAGACCTACTAATAAGGTACGTTCAACGCTCTAGCAGTGCTGTAGATACTGCGAAATTAGCTAGCATAGAAGGCCTAGATAGTAAGGATAACTCTGCCTTCTCTAGTAGTATTCTAAAGTTGTTGTTATTAAGGCATGTTGTGTTAGGGTAAAAGGTGGTCGTGCTAAGAGAAAGTGGCCAGTTCAGTGATATGGCTGGCTTGGTGATAATCTACGTTAGTTGTAGTTGTAGTAACTTGTGTTAGTTGTGCTAAGAGAAAATGGCTAGTTCAGAGATATGGCTGGCTTGGTAATAATCTACGTTAGTGCAAAGTTATGTTAGTCTTAGTAGATTTTAACTAGTTTAGTGATATAACTAGCTCAGTGATAGAGTACGTTACAGCAATACAGTAACATTTCTCGCAATAATATCTTTTAGGTGTGGCTCTACAGCTTTATTTTTCTATTGTTAAGATCTTGTTGGGGTGGCTTATTAGCTGAACTGGCTCATCGGGCGCACGGCCACGGTGCCGTAAGCAGAGCTCGTAATGTTGCGGTATCAAGGACAAAATGTATAAACGAGTGTATTGTGTTGTTCTGTGTTCTTGTTCTGCTTGTATCTTTAACTCACCAAGGCTCGCTGCGGGATCTGTTTTGATGACGTGTTTGTGATGCAGCTGAGGCAAGAGGTGCTCAACAACATGAGGAAGCAAGCACCAGACCACCGCCAACAACACGTGATCTGCTTCTCCTCTCAACCGTTACACATAAGGATCCCTTCAGCCTCCACGAACGGGGAGCTGACCAGTGCAAGAGACATCGACAACTCGATCTCCGTCGCAAATGTGCACCCTAAAATGCCGTATCCTGCCTCGTATATCTGCCAGGAATGCGTGACGAAGCGCCAACGGTGAAGGAGCGGAAGCATTCAGCCGGTGTTGCAAACACTCAGCACCTTCCCCGCATCCAGGATGCATTTGATTGTGTGGACATCCGTCGTGCAGTTCGAACTAGTTTTGACAAGGTCGCATGTACCTAGGCGTTGTTGCATCGCAGAGCTTGCTGGCCTCCGGACTTTACTGCCAGGTTGTCCTCTGTCTGGGCCTCAGTCCGGCCCTTCGTCGAAGCCAGATCGTACGGCCCTTTCATACGGTGGCCACTCAGGCTCATCAGAGAGGCCTGGTCGCAACCAATCTGGACATACTAAGAGCGATCACCACGGGCATGACCACCTTCGAGACCACGACAAGCCTGGCAGGGATGGCAAGGACCGGCCATCTGGCCAGCCCTCAAAATCTTACGAGCTATCGCCTAAAAGCACGCCTTCAAACACTGCGACTTCTACACCGATGCAATCCAAGTCAGCAGAGTCGGTGGTGTCGAGTGGACCGAGGCTTACTCCTTTCCGGAGCCTGAGATATCCGCAGAGCTGGCTTACTGAGAAGCAGGCCCTTCCATTTTGAACAGGTTCAGCGAATAAGGGTAAAGACAACACTGGCTGGCACCGTATCATACATAGAGAGGCGTTTGGCGTATGGTGCTACTTTTCTCTTAGTCCAATGCATAAATGTTCTCACATCAGCGCGTCCCATCTGTGAGATTGCCATTCGAAACGTGTAAGTGATGTCGAATTCTATAAGACTAAATGCTTTGAGAAAATCAGGACCCCAAGCTACTAGTCCCACAAGATGTTTACCGCCCTTCTCCAACCCGTAGACTTCTGCTCCTCCGGTTCAGGATCTGCCGCAACCTGCTCCAGCGCCGCTCGAATCGGCACATCTGCCAGATCCACGAATTTCGTTCTCTTGATGATCTTCCAAAGCAAGAACGCCGCGATGACTAGCGGGATATCCAAGTATGAAGATACGAAGCTACTCGTCGACCATCCGCCTTTTGTGAAGTTCGAAAATCCACCCGTGAGTAGTATAGCGAGACACATGAAGAGCGCCACCGGTGACGAGTATGGAGTCCAGTTATTGTAGAAGGGAAGCTCGGTGCGGGAGATACCTTGCTTCTTCATCGCCATGGTGAGACGGATGTGGTTGAGCAAGATTGACGACCAGGACACAAGGACACCGGCCGCAGTGAGATCGACCAGCCACCAGAAGACTGTCATAGCGCTGTTCGAAAGCGCCATAAACGCGAGAAACATGAAGCAGGTGTTGAAGCAGACGCAGACGTAAGGCACGCCCCAGGAGCTGGTGCGGAGGAAGATCTTGGGTGCTTGACCTTTGATTGCTAGACCGTAGAGAACTCGGGTGCCAGAGAGGAGGGCTTGATTGGAGGATGACCAGGCGGAGGTGATGACTACGGCATTGACAACTGAGGGGATGGCTTTGATGCCGGCAGCTGAGGCGACGATGACGAAGGGACTCTGTGTTGCGTCGCCAGACTGGTCGTTGAGTCGCTCATCATCACTAGAAACAATCATACCGACAATGAGGACTACGATTTGTTAGTGTCACTTGAATAGACTGGCCCATCTAACCCGACTTACCTGCAAGGACGTAGAAGATCAACACTCGGGCAAAAACCTTCTTACAGGCTTTTGGGATATTCCGACGCGGATTCTGCGTCTCAGCTGCGGCCATTGCCAAACTTTCCACACCAGCGAAGCTGAACACAGCGTTCGTCATGACAGCCCAGTAGCCCAGGAACTGTCCCCACGGACCAGAAGCGATGTACTCGACAAATGGGCCTGGATGCTTCCAGTACCTGAACCCAATACGTTCCTGTCCCGGAATACCTCCAAGGTCGATGACCAATCCAAAGATGATCAGAAAAACAACAAGAAGGATCTTTAAGCAGGCGAAGAAGAATTCAATCTCTCCGTAAATGCCAACGAACGAGACGCCGACCACGAAGGTGATAACAATAAAGATACAGATCCAAATCGCGGGATTAAGATCTGTCCAATACTGGAAGAGCACGCAGATGGCGGAGATCTCTGCAGGGACAGACAGCAGATTGCCATAGACGATGTTCAATCCAATGGCAAACCCAAAAGCAGGGTCGACAAGGAAATCTGCGTGTCGAACAAAAGAACCAGTGACCGGAAGCAGCGCTGCGACTTCTCCCAAGGCGAACTGCACTGCGCAGACAATCATTCCAACTGTTGCGTAGCCCAGAAGCGCGCCGAGCGGACCGCCAGTCTGGATGGAACCGCCCAGTCCGAGGAAGAGCCCTGTTCCAATGGCACCAGCGATGGCTATCATCTGGATGTGGCGCTGGCGCAGACCTCGAGCGAGGCTGTTGTTCTCCAGCTCGGTGACGAAGTCGCCCTCGTGGTCACGGTGGCGGCTACACGAGGCCTCGAGGTCTGCGCCATGTGAAATGGTGGTGTTCACACCATAATCAAGATCGGATTTGCTCATTCTGCCGTTGGTGTTGCTTCCTCCCTTGGAAATTGCGATATCGTTCATCAGGCCGCTTGTGGTGCTGGAAGTGGGAAACGTGTCGTACTGGTTATGCGGCGCACTTGCATCAATCAAAGGCATATCATCATTGCCATTTCTGCAGTTCGAGTTCGGCCGTGTGCGACCAGCGCTAATGGGCATGCTCCAGATTTTGTACAGAGTCGACTGATTATGAAAAGGGCCGAGTTATTGCGTGCTCCGTATCTACTTACACGCGTCGTGCGCCAGAGTCCGCGAGCGGCGTCTATTGGGGTAGCGGGCGTGAGGCTCAAGAAGCTAGGGCAATGCCAGAATAAGCTTCGTGGCCGTCCTGGTGGGTGATAAGCCTCGGAAGACATTTCTGTTGGGTGGCGGAGAATTAAAAAGCGCCGAGGATGCGCCAATCTCGCACACGATTGCGTGACGACTAATGCGAAGACTGTAGGTTTTTTTTCTGATCTGTGTACCTACACTGGTGACAGAGATGCAATCGACAATCATGCCTCGCTCGTCTTGCTTCGCGGCTGTGCCAACGGTATCTGGTGAGGAAGTAGTGAGCATCAACACCGATGGGCCGCATGACCACTCGAACCTCGCACATCACAAGAGCCTGCCAGGTTCGCTACGATTGTATCATGATTATTAATCGAGTGATCCCACGGGAGGAAACATGAAATAGATCAGATACACACGAGAAGCAGCACTTTGCCCTTCACGAGGCATGCAGCACCCGCTGTGCGCCGAAGTTATTGTCAACTTCTGATAGATGATGGATTAGAACACCTGCGCCGATCCATATTTGCGCATGGATTTGGCATGCAGAAACATGCTTATCTGACAGCCTTACTCCACCACAGCTGATACCTTTGACCTGATTCACTGCTTACCCTCTGTACCTTCTCCTGAACGCAACCTCCACAGCGCAACAATCCCAAGCGATTGGGTCTATATACTCAGCCTACCTATGCACAGATATCGCAGGCTTCCGCACCACTAAGGTGCAGTCGTCGCCGAGAAGAGGAATCGCACAGCAGACTACCATTGCGTCCCCTAGCGACCCTTCAACTTTACAAACCACAATCCTTCTTCAAGCCCCTTCATTCCCAAATCTCCAGAGTTTCATGATCAGTCCTTTGCGCAGAGTATCCGGACGTCTCATGATGAGATCTTCCATCACGACAACACGATGGACGGGCCAAGCTCATGGCATGCATACTCTCCCGATAGTACCGACTGCTGAGCTATGGCGAAAAACGGGCCCGTAACCGCCAAGATAAGAAATCAAGTCAACACGCCTCCCCTTGGAATTGCAAAGTGGAGAGCTTTGCCAGAGTAAAGCGTCTGACGGGCAAGTGGTGGGTACTTCAAGTCACGTCGTGTACGCTCGTATCGATAGCCGTAGTTACAGACAAGTTAAGTCCATGACCAGAGCCACACCAATGCTCAATACGCCAACGAAAACGCCATACTATGCCATGCAATACATTCAGTCCGAACTTTGCCTTATAGACCAGCACCACCGCCGGCCCAGAACATATCATTTGGCTGGAACCCCTGGTCCTGCCTCGCAGGCGCCGCAGGAGCAGCAGCAGCCGGCGCAACAGGTGCTAATCCATTAGCCTGGAGATGTTGCAATTGTTGTCTCTGTCTCTCCTCCTCCTGTCTCCTCTGTCTCTGCGCGCGGTAATACAACAAGAATGCAAGCGCGCCACTGAGTGCAAGAATGACAAGCGATTCAAGAATGTCGGAATCGATTTCATCGCCGTAGTAGCCGTCGCCGCCGTCGATGTGGTCTTCATAGTCATCGGGCTCGTAGTCATCCCAGCCAGCGAGCTCGGCATCGAGGAAGGCGCTTATCCATTCAGAGAGGGAGAAGTCTTTCTTGACGGCTGGGGCATGTTAGTGGCTTCAGAGAGACACGAGAAGAGGAGTGACATACTAGGTTCATCCTGGATGGACTTGATCTTGCCGTTAGTGATGGTGTTCCACCAGCTGCGGAATCTGAGTTTATACAGAGCTAGTAGGACTGGTAGATGCGCTTCGCGAGGGTTGGTCTCAAGAGCGAGGTCATAATGTCTCTTCGCGAGATGGAAGTCCTGGTCAACGCCGATGCCGTTCTCGTGCATCCAGCCTAAATTCCACATCGATTGAGCGCTGCGCAGAGTCTCGGCTGCGGCTTGGTAGCACGCAGCCGCCTTCTCACGGTCCGGAGACGTTCCGAAGCCTTGGAGATAGTAGTCGCCCATCTTGACCATCGAGTCAACGTTCTTCTGCTCGGCCGAGCGGGTCCAGTAGATCAAAGCCAGGACGGCGTCACTGGCAAGACTCGCCTTTTTCTGCACGAACGGAATGAGCGAGCTAAGAGTGAACTTCGGCTTGACCTGGTCGAGCAGATACGCCACGTTAGCCTGTCCGACCTCAAAGCCCTGCTCGGCAGCCATCATGTAACGGACTAATGCCGTCTCAAGATCTCCGTTGCCGTACGCCTCGTTTGCCTCAGGGAAGGATGTCGAGATGAGTTCTGCCTTCTCGGCTACAATCTTGTAGTATGCAGAAGCAACATGGCAGGACTTATCGCGGCCAACACCGTGGTGTGCAAGCTCGGCCAGGTAGTAGTAAGCTTCAAGGTGTCCATGTCGGGCTGCCAAATCGAAGTACTTCATAGCAGTTGGGACGTCGCCCTGATCGAGGAAGAGTGCACCTAAGCGAACCTGAGCCACGGCCAAATCATCATCTGCGGCAGCACCGAATAGCTCGGCCGCCTTGACAGGATTCTTTGGTACACCAAGCCCCTTCAGGTACATGATGCCCATCGAGTACTGCGAAAGTGCGTCACCGTGCTCAATACCGCGCCTGAACCACGTTCTGGCAATGTCAAAGCTCTGGGGCATACCCTCACCACGGAGGAACATACGCCCAAGGTAGCCGGCTGCCTTCGCTGCCAACTTCTCGGTGAGCGGAGACACGTTCTGCTTTGTCTTGCCATTTTTGTCCCAGTACATGCGTGCAAGCTCCAAGAAGCGCTTCTTCGCAGCCGGTAGGTCTCGTTTTGAGGTCCTCGCTCCGTCGTAGTTTAGCTTAGCCAAGTTAAAGCTTGCTCTCGCATCGCCCTTCCTGGCTTGAAGATCCATATACTCCACCACATCGTCCAACGAAGAGTAGGCGTCTGAGTGAACACTCCCCGTCTTGGCGTTCGGTCCCGAGCTGCTTGCGCTTGCGCCCTCGCCGTAGACACCGCCCTCTTCATCGGCGATTCTGAACGACTCCCGTGGCATAGAATGCCCTCCTGGTGGGCCGGAGCGCATATACGCAACAGCCTTCTTGGCAACCTCCCGGTAGAAGTGCACAGCCTCGTCGCAATTCCTGGGCGTTGAAATACCAGAGGAGTGACGATAGGCAATCGTCATCTCTGATCGCACGTCGCCACCCTCAGCTGCTAAGGTATGGTATAACATTGCTCTCGCCTGGTCTTGCTCCACCACGCCTCCAATGCCAGTAGCGTACATGAACCCAACCATGTGCTGCGCCGAGGCATTTCCGTCGAGGGTCGCGAGTTCGTAGTATCGTCGAAAAGCTTCGGAGTAGTTGCGCGGGTGTGAGTAATTACCGTAGAAGTTCAGATCGGCGAGCGTGTAAATGGCATCTACGTTTTTCTGAGCGGCGGCAGCTTCCAGCAGCTTGACAGCTTGCGACAAGGGCTGGCTGAGTTTCTTCGATTGCGGGTTGGTCGTGAAAGGCTGCGATTCGTTGGGCCCATTCATGAACAGTAAGAAGAACAGTTCCTTCGCATAGTATGCGCTTGCTCCAATTATACCCGCATTCTTGTCAAAGTTGTACCAGGGCGTGGCCGCGGGCTTGACCTTGTGGAGTAATAAAGTCGCCTCTTCGAAGGCCGCATGACCCTTGCCCTGCTTTTCCCTCTCTTCTGTAGTGCCCCATTTTGACTTCCAAGCCGGCTGCTCCTCGGACTGTGCTGTTCCTGAAGGTGCTAACTTTCTCCCTAATGGTCTTTGCTGCGCATGCGCATCGCTGCCGCCGTACTGTGCTGTCGTAAAGGAAAGAAGTGTCGCTAGAATGACTGCGATTCTAGGGGTCAGTCAGGATGCTATCGTAGTGCTCAGGGTGCAGACTTACCAAAGAAGAGCGGCACAAGCCGCTGCCATCGTGGCCTCATCTTTCTGGTAGGGAATCGTAAATTTGTATTGAGGTTGAAATGGTCATTGCGACATCTCCCGGATTCGAAAACAGTCAGAGGGGTTCGCCACAGGCGTCGTGGTAAGATTGTTTGCTTGAGGCCAGCTTTCCACTGACGAGGTCGATCGACGGGTATGCCGCTAAGTACCTCTTAACGATCCAATCACCGGTTACATCACCACAACAGCTGTCAACGGCCCAACACGTAGTCGCATAGCACGCTCCCGCAGTTGTGAATTCAGATAGTATGTTCGGAGACAGTATTAGTTAGAGCTTGGAATCGATCATGAATTACGGAATAGCTCTGCCAATGAAGTTGCCTACTGCTGTCAAACCTCGGGAGCTCCTGCCGCATTTGTCATCGCAGCGGCAAGTAAACTTCGTCATCACGACGAACTCTAGTTCAAGGCACGCGACGCTTCTTCCCACGACGTATCTCAGTCCTGCCAATTGATATCCTTGTTCCTTCATTCGGCTCCGACACGATGCCTATGCGGCGGGACCGGTACTATCGCAGCGTTCGAGAGCGAACGCCGCTCTTGCGTCGAATCACAGAAGAACCTGGAGCTGTGATTCGCGGGTCCATCTCGAGTGCACTGGAAGGACTTCGGCATGATGAAGAACAACCCATATCGAAAACCCGTGGAGGCTTTATTATAGCATCCATTGGACTACTCATCTTCTTGCAAGGTACTTTTTTCTTCTGTTTCTCTACATTTCCATTTGTAGCCTATGTGCGCATTTCGATGCTGTTTAATTCTTCCAAATACCCGAGGTCGTGTCTGATGGTGCAGCTACTCACTCTGTCTTGAGTGCAATCTTGAATCGCAGTAGCTAATACGTCCCTAGCTACAAACATGTCGATCCTGACCACCACTCAATCCGCCATCGCAGCAGACCTGGATGCATTCGACAATGTAACATGGCTCACTTCATCATACTTGATCGCCATGTCTTCTCTTGCTCCCCTGATGGGTCGATTGTCTCAGGTCTTTAGTCCTAGACTTTGCATGTTCATCTCGACAGTCATCATCGCCGCTGGAACACTCATCATTGCTACCTCAACGACGTTCGAAATGTTCATCGTCGGTCGCGTCATCTCAGGAGCAGGTGCTAGTGGTATCTTCATCGTTGCTAGTATCATAACCATTCAGATGACCAGCCCAGAACGTCGTGGCCTGTTCATTGGCCTTGTGAACACCAGCATGACTGCAGGTGTATCGCTCGGCGCTGTCATTGCTGGAGCACTGGAGTCCAAGGTTGGATGGGTAAGTAATGCCTTTCGGCTGATAGAATGCAAAGCTGACGCCTCTAGAAACCGCTCTTCGGTGTCCAGTCTCCACTGTGCCTCCTCGCTGGACTTGGACTTCTCCTTGCGATTCCGGTCAACTACGCCTCACAAGGCAACAAACATGTTCAGTACACCTTCAAGCAGAAGCTTGCGCGGATTGATTACTCTGGAGCCCTGTTACTTGTCGTCACCATCGTCCTATTCCTCTTTGCTTTGTCGGGCCCCAGTGTTCTTCCGTATCCCCTCGCACTGTCCGCATTTTCACTGCCGTTGTTCGTTATGAATGAAATTTACGTCGCAAAAGACCCCGTCATCCCAGTCAACGTCATGAGGTCGCGAGGCACATTGCTCACCTGCCTGGCTACCGTTGGTGCCATGATGGCCAGATGGGCAGTCCTCTTCTATACGCCAGTGTATGCTCTTGCTGTTCGCGAATGGGTCCCTGCAGCTGCTGGATCCATCCTCATCCCTACCAACGCCGGTTTTGCAGCTGGTGGTATTCTCGCTGGAGTGTACCACATCAAGCGCGAAGGAAGCTTCTACGCACACAGCGTCATCTCCATGGCGCTTTGGCCCATCACCATGGCTTTCATTGCTCTCACCTCCACAACTACGAGTAGCATGGCGCTGTACATGCTCCTGGTATTTCTCAATGGTCTTATCACCGGCGCTGCGCTCAACTATACCCTGGTACATCTCTTACACTTGACGTTGCCAGAGCTTCACCCCATCATCATCTCCTTGCTTGCAACATTTCGTGGCTTTGCGGGTAGTTTTGGTTCGGCGATTGGCGGCGGTCTCTTCGGTCGTGTCTTGTATCGCTCGCTCGTGGACGGTTTCGCGAACGCAGGCCTGACTCATCGCGATGATCTGTTGAGAAAGCTCTTGGGTAGCCCTGCTCTAGTCGGTCAGCTTGAAGGCGCAGAGAGGGATGTCGCTGTCGGTGCCTACCAGGACGCCATCAAGGCTCTGTTCTTCGCGGCCACCGGACTGGCCGTAGTCGTTACGCTGGTCCAAGCTTGCACCGGCTGGAAGAAACCATTGCCAAAGACTAAGCTGGATCCCGAGGAGACCATTGCGGGCGAGGAGGGGGCTATTGGAGGAATCTAGACAGTAGCTGCACACAAAACGATGGCTCGAGAAAAGAGAAGGGTTGAATCAAGCAATCTCAGACACAGCTGAACGGCGGCAAGCACATTTGCCAGGCCGAAGCCACGTATCCAAGACGAAGATGTCCAACCTCTACGTCAGCACATTGAGTGTCTGCATATTAACAGACTTTACGAGCTCCGTAGAAGGCTTCCAAACCAAACAGTTATATTGGCATGCAGGAAACCGCGACCTACACGGTCTTCTTGGACTGGCCAATCAGTGTCAAATCTCTCTCTCATCCTCATCCTCATCGTCTCTTGTCAAGGGACCTGCTGTTGGGATTCGCCTCGCCGTCGCATGATGTGCCATCGCCCCCCACTGGCTGCGCACGGGGCTTGTTGTTGCTCGCGCCTGCCTTCTATAAGGTTCTCCCACTGAGCTCCAACCATCACGGCTGCCCTCACCTGCCAAAATCGACTTTCGACAGCAATTTCGGCAGTCTGCTTCACGAGCTGACAGTAGTCGTCCTGAATCTACGTAGCAGCAGTCTCTCGCTTTTCGACTTGTAGGTGTGTCCCTACATTATTACACCCACTGTTTGTTTACCTCGCAAGCTGCTTATCCCACAAACAATTTCGTCATTCTCCAAACCGAGACTCTTCCATCTCTGGTGGCTACAGCGATCTCCTTATAGAACTGTTTGAAGCGCGCGCTTGCTTTATTTAACGCACTGTCAACCATCACTTCACTACTTGACTCGAAGCTAACGCTCTCCCAGCTTTCCTGGCATCAGCAGCAACAGCAATTATGGGGCGGGCTCCAGTCCTTACCTTGCCTCCGGGCATGGCTTCGAACCCCTACCATCTGGGAAAGGAGAAGATCGGTCAGACGACACTCTGCGAGCTCTGCGACCGTGTCCTCAACTCTAGGGACTGGCCAGCGCACAAGAACTCCAAGGGCCACCGCAACAAGGAACAGGCCGAGAAAGATAAGGAGAACTCCAAGAACATCAGCAACGGCGCCGACACTTGGGGTGGTGACAGCTCCGGCTTCACACCTGGTGGCGGCTTCGACCTCGCATCTCCAGACTCTGGCAACGACGCTTGGGGCAACTCTGGCTCTGGCAACGACTTCGGTACCTCTAGCTACGGCAACAAGACTGGCGGCGGCGGTGGAGGTGACCGTGCTTGCTTCGGCTGTGGAGATGTTGGCCACCGCAAGGCAGATTGTCCCAAGGGCGGCTCGGGTGGCGGCCAAGCTTGCTTCAACTGCGGTTTAGATGGGTGCGTTCCACACTCTCATCACTGATCAATGATTGCTGACTTCCTCCCAGCCACCGCAAAGCCGACTGTATCGAGCCCCTCAAGTCTCGAGCTGGCGGCGGCGGTGGAGGTCGCGCCTGCTTCAACTGTCTTCAACCAGGTCACATGGTGTCCGAGTGTCCTGAGCCGCGCGTGGTCCGCTGCCGCAACTGTGACGCTGAGGGTCATCTTGGCCGTGACTGCCCCAAGCCTAAGGACTGGAGCCGCGTCAAGTGCACGAACTGCTCTCGGAATGGCCACGGCGCGAAGCGCTGCCCTGAGCCCGTCGTCGACTCCTACGGTGGTGGTGACAACGGTTGGGCCGACTCTGGCGCCACTACTGGTGGCATGGACAACGCTGGCGCTGGCGATGCAGCTACTGCTGGTGGTTGGGCTGGTGACGACTTTGGCAGTGGCGGAGGTACTCAAGAGTCCTGGGCTGACCAGGCCGCTGCAGAGGCTCAGTGGTCTTAAGGACTGCCATTCACGACTTCACACACACATGGTTGACACATCGACCTTGCTGGATGCGACTGCACGTCAGAGTATCGAGGAGGTGGTCAAGATACGGATGAAGGGATCATGATGGAAGGATGAGGAACTGGTACCTCATACCTGAGCGGGCGCTCAATGCGATACAGTGTTGCTGGCTTCGCGTCAATGCTTCGCACAGCAAAGCTGGATCAGGGACATGTACACCAGGTAAAGTCGAGATAACAACAGTTGGATCTCGTAGACTCCTCTTGCAATGTGAGTTGCAAGTTCCCTTCACTGATAGTGAATCTTATTGATAGTGAATCTTGACTGATAGTGAGTCTTGACTGATAGTGAACCTTGACTGATAGTGAACCTTGATTGATACAAAACTCGCACAAGGCTTTTTCAGATGATGTGTCAGCAGCACCTGACCGAGGTCGCCGCACTTGCCGAATCAAGGAACGCACAATGTGTGGGGTTGGTCGCGGAAACAAGAACGAAAGACTCGACTCGCCAGGTGTCCCATGTTGTGCCTGAGACGGCAGCCCAAACGACAAATGCTATGGACCAAACAGGGCGGTTGTGGCAGCTGCGTAGCGTCTCGCCAGGCATGGCGCTGCTTTGCTCATGGCATTCGTGCCCTCATGCATGTTTGGCCTACTAAGGGCGCACAGTGGCATTGCGTTGTATCTTGCTTACCTGCTGGCGGGACGAGGACTCGACGTGGTGGAGCACAGGCGGCCAGTGGCTCAACTGCGTTCACATGCACCACCATGGCATGCCTTGTTCGCTGTCAGAATGTGTGCGAGTGCGCTGTAACACATCCGCCCAATCGACGCCGATGCAGCCGCAGCGGTGCAGCGTGCGACGGATGCGCAGGCCTCGAGTCGTCCCGCTGCTGCCCGCGTCGAGTCGCCTCGCTGCTTCAGGCCGCCTAGGACAGCAGTGAGTGGCCGCCGGGCTGTCTGGCAACCGGGATTGGAGCGCATGGTGGACCCTGGTCTAGAAGTGCAGCCGTGAGGATCTTTGACAGAGTGTGGGTGGTCCCTGGAACGAGAGGGTGCGAGTTGGCGGTGAGTTATGCGGATGCTATATCCCGTGGTGTCGCTGCCCCTTTGCTGGCGCACGCCTGCCGCCGCCTGCCTACCCTTTGTCCAAGTTGTCTAACGAGGTTGTTGCTATTCCTATCGTGCATCCTACGTGCGGTTGTGTGCAGACCAGGTCCCGACCGTCTCCCTGTCACAACGGTGGCGGCGCTCCCGACTCTAATCTCCCAGCAGAACTAGGGCCCTGCAGCCTCGCCAACCTCGCATACCCTCCGGACACTTGGTCTGCAGAGCGCGCATCCTCACGACTCAGCGGCGGCGACACTCTCACAGCACCGATCCGAGACTTGCTCAGGCAGTACGGTCAGCTGGATTCCTTGAAGCTCGTTTGACTACGGAAGCCGACAGCGGCGCATTTCAGCGGGTCACGCCTCTCGTCTCCAGTCAGCACTCCTCCCAGAGAAGGCGCGAGACAGCACCAGCACGCTTCAGCGCAGCGCCTGCTTGCCAGCGCCAATCGAGCAACACCGCGCGACAAAGACGGCCACTCTTCGTCGCACGCACATCTGCGCACCCACACGACGACGTTCACCCGCGCACCTACACGACGACGCTCACTCGCACACTCGTGGGCACACCGCCACAACCGCAGCCATGCACCGCAAAAACCCCATCTCGGTCCTCGTCTACAACTACCTCTTCCCCTCGCCGTCCCCCACAGACCCGCCCTCGTTCTCGGCCCACCTCTCCAAGAACCTCGTTGGTGAAGTCCGCATCGAGACCGCCAACTTCTACGGCTCGCTCGACACGATCGAAGCACGATATCCCGGACTGAACTACGCCCACGGCCCGCACCGGAAACGGCTCGGCCGGTTTCCACACCACAGACGGCTTTTTGGCGCCTTTGACGCGCTTGGCCTCACGGAGAGCGAGATGCAGGGGTTCTGCAGGTGGGAGGGGACACTGTGGGCACGTGAGCGGTATGAGCGCGACGAGGGCGTCAAGGTGGTGGACACGACGGGGATGGAGATCGGGGCGTGGGTCGACAACCGCGCGGCGCGACTGGGCCGGAAGGGGATCAAGGTCAAGACGCACATTGAGGTGGAGATCGAGCGCGTCTCTGCGTCTGCGGACTTGCACGCGGATTCGCACGCCGACTCGCCGCCGCTGCAGGCCCAGCAGCACACGACACAGGAGCAGAGGGACACGGAGATGCCGGACACGGAGAGCGACAACGACTCGGACGACGCGCAAGACGACGTGGGCGAGAGCGTGGGGTTCGAGCTCAACGCGCGCCTGCTGCACGCGGCGGCTCTGCGCGACCAGGGCAACAACGTGCCCATGGATCCAGAGTGGGAGGCGTATCTGAAGGAGGCACAGGAGCGGGGCGAGCTGAACATGGACGCCACGCGCGAGGCGCTGCGCACCATGGCCGGCCACCTCGTCAACAGCCAGATGCTGTCGCTGGGCGCGGCGGCCGCAACGGCTGCAGACGCGGGCCAGGACCGCGCGCAGGCGTTGCAGCACCCTGCCGCGCCGGCTTAGCAGATTGTTGGCGTTGTTGTTCCTTATCACTTGGCTTGCGATGGCATGCACGGCGTTTTCTGCACTATAGAGGCGTTTGGGCGCGCATACATGGGGGAGAGGTGGGGGGGGGCCTTTTTTTTTTGAATACCCGGGCCAGGGTTGCTTCTGGGCTGGGCAAATGCATGGCATGGCATTGCGCTGCGTGTACATAGACTGGGTTGGATTGGGTTCGGTTGGATTGGGTGGGTTTGATGGGTTTTTAGGCTGGCACCGTCACTGTTGCATGGTTGGCTGGCGCTGTAGTCGTAATTGAGCATGCATTCTGCGGCGTCTGTCGTTGCAAGTTGTTCGTTGCTGCGTTATTCGTGGATGGTCGTCGTGCTATTCTATTCCGGTGCCGTGAGGCTCGCTCAGGCGGGGTGGCTGAGTGTCTAAGGCTCGTGTCTGCCTCTGTGCCTGCGTATCGTCGTCTCTCCATGCTGTCCTCGCTCACTGTCCCCGCTTACTGTCCCCGCTCACTGTCCCTGCTCACTGTCCCCGCTCACTGTCTCTGCTCACTGTCTCTGCTCACTGTCTCTGCTCACTGTCCCAACCGCCTCCCCGCACCCCCAAGGCCAGACGGCGCAGCGCCCTTCTTCGCGCCCCGCGTCGCCCTTCCGCTGCCCCCCTCCTGGTCAATATCCATGGCGTCGTCGTCCCCGTACCCACCGCCCCGCATCTCCGGCGCCCGCTTCCCCGCGCCCCTTTCGTCGCTGGTCTGCACCTCGACCGCGCGCTCCCTCTTGCGCCGCAGCTTCTCGCGCTGCACCGCGTCGCGCTTGACGCGCTCGACCTGTGCGTCGAGATCGGCCAGCGCTGCGTCGCACCGCCCGCTCCAGGCGGCCAGGGTGCTCTGCAGGCGCGGCAGGGCGCCCGGCGCCAGGTCGCGCAGGGGCGCAATCGACGTCACGCTCACGCGGCTGTGGGCCGGGTCCAGCGTCGCCGTCAGCAGGCCCGCGTAGATGGCGGTTGTGATGAGCTCTTCCAGCGCGCGGGGCGTGGGCAGGTCGAGCGCGGCCTGCAGGCGAGCGTATGTGAGCGTGGCGTGGGCGTGGCTGAGCGGCAGCAGCGAGAGCAGCAGCAGCTTCTGGTGCTGCGGGGCCGAGAGCTTGGGCAGCCCGGCGTGTGCTACGGGGGGCTGTTAGTCGCGATTGCAGTGCGCGGGTGGGCGCGACGCACTCTTGTAGTCGGCCCAGGTGCCCCAGGCGAACACCTCCAGCAGCGTCAGGTAGGAAGCGTGCTCGGGCGAGCTGCGCAGGCTTTGGATGTTGGGCGTCTGCAGCAGCTCGGCGAAAACATATGTGTTTGGTGCGCTGGTCGCCTGCACGACGAGGTCCGAGGCGGCGCGCGGCGATGTCGCGGACTTGCTGAGGGCGAGGAAGGGTTCGAGCGCGTTGAGCGCCTTGGTCTGCTCCATCTTGGGCCCGGCAGCTTCGGGCAGCTCAGGCGGCACGCGGGCAGGCAGCTGTGGTTGTGGCGATAGCAAGCTGTGGTTGTGGCGATAGCAAGCTGTGGTTGTGGCGTTAGCAAGCTGTGGTTGTGGCGGTAGCAAGCTGTGGTGTGTGTTGATGGCGTAGGCAGCTGTAGCGCTTGGCGGGGCTGCCGCGGAGGAAGCCTGATGCCTGCCCCACTCTCTCCCGCCAGCTCGCCCAGTGCGACTAGACTGATTCGGCCATGTCTCTATTCGTGTTCCTGAACATCCGAATTGGCGAGGATTGTGTTTCACGCACGGTACCCTGTACCTGAGGCTCTCCGGTCCTTGAAACCTGCTCGTTGGTCATTCAATATTGCGAGACATCCGGGACGACAGCCCGGGTGGACGCGAAAACCTGAGGCTGTCGTCGTCTCAGCCCGGCATCGTCTGCGCATTCGAGGACCTTCCCGTTTCAGCTCGCCGAGTGCAAACACTCTCTCCGCCGCAGCTGGCTGCGCTGTGGCGGCGGTATAAGCGTACAGGACATCTACCTGTGCATTTTGATCTCTCCTCATCCCAATCCCCCCAGTACACCAATACACGGTTCGACAACGTGACAACGTGACACGACAAGTGCTCAGCCCGTGGCGTTCCATTCATAGCACTTCCAATCACACGATTACGGGATTCTCGTTGTCCCCACCCAACCGGCCCGGACGCGTGGTGTCTAATTCAGCGCCGGAACTGCCGGTCTGCCTGGCGACACATTAATCTATTCGGCCATTACGAATCGCAGCAGACCGCGCTGCGCTGACACGCCGACTTGCGTACGCCCTCTGGGGCCCACGAGAACACGAAGAAGGGACACTTACAGCACCAGCGCGAGCCGCTTCACACACGTGCCATGGCTCCCACGAACAGCGCCACGGCGCACATGGCGACGACGACGCTGAAGGTCGAGGGCATGACATGCGGCGCATGTACTTCGGCCATCGAGACGGGCTTCCACGGCGTCGCAGGAGTCGGGAACGTGTCCATCAGCCTCGTCATGGAGCGCGCCGTCATCTCTCACGACCCGGACGTGATATCTGCCGACGACGTCAAGGAGATCATCGAGGACAGGGGCTTCGATGCCGAGGTGCTGTCGACGGACCTGCCCGTCTCGCACAACGCCGACGACCACTTCCTGACCGATTCCGAGGACGAAGAGGACGGCCTGCTGGCGAACGACGGCTTATCGACGACCACACTCTCCGTGGGCGGCATGACATGTGGCGCCTGCACTTCGGCGGTGGAGGGTGCGTTCAAGGACGTAGCGGGGATCAAGTCGTTTAGCATATCGCTGCTGTCAGAACGCGCCGTTATCGAGCACTGGACCAAGATCATCACGCCGGACCAGCTGGCCGAGACAATAGAGGACGTTGGGTTCGACGCAGAGGTGCTGGAAACCGTTGCTGACGTACCTGCGCCGAAGAAGACCAAGGGCGCGAAGAAATCGAGGACCATGACGACAACCGTCGCAGTCGAGGGCATGACCTGTGGTGCTTGCACGTCTGCCATCGAGGGCGGCTTCAAGGACGTGCCTGGAGTGTACCAGTTCAACATCAGCCTGCTTGCAAACCGCGCCGTGCTCGTTCACGATCCTTCAAAGCTCAGTGCGGAGAAGATCGCGGAGACCATCGAAGACTGCGGGTTCGACGCTACGATTCTGTCCTCGGAAGATGCCAGCATGCACCAGTCCTCGTCGACCAATGCGCCCATACACCTCAAGATCTACGGTCTGCCAGACATCGAGGCTGCGCAGGAGCTAGAGGGGCTGCTCAGGAACCGATCTGGCATCACCTCCGTACAGATCAACTTCGCTACTTCGAGAGCCATCGTCAGGCGCGAGCCCCAGGTCATTGGGCTACGAGCCGTAGTCGAAGCCATCGAAGCCGCAGGCTACAACGCTCTGGTCTCGGACTCTGACGACAACAACGCCCAACTCGAGTCCCTTGCCAAGACAAAGGAGATCCAGGAGTGGAGACGAGCAGTCGTCTTCTCGGCTTGGTTCGCCTTCCCAGTCTTCCTCACCAGCATGATCTTCCCCATGTTTCTGCCATTCCTCGACTACGGAAGAATCAGAATCATACCTGGTCTCTACCTTGGCGACATCGTCTGCCTTGCTCTCACCATCCCGGTGCAGTTTGGCATTGGCAAGCGTTTCTACATCTCTGCGTACAAGTCTCTCAGCCACGGATCGCCGACCATGGACGTCCTGGTCGTTCTTGGCACCTCAGCCGCCTTTTTCTTTAGCATCGCATCCATGCTTGTTTCCATCTTCGTACCTCCCCACACCAAGCCTACCACGCTCTTCGACACCAGCACTATGCTGTTCACATTCATCAGCTTGGGCCGCTTCCTCGAAAACCGTGCAAAGGGTCAAACTTCAAAGGCGCTGTCGCGGCTCATGTCTCTCGCACCCTCCATGGCTACCATCTATGCTGATCCCATCGCTGCCGCCAAGGCCGCTGAAGGCTGGGACGCCGTCGACGAGAAGGACGGCCGTCCTTCGATGGACGTCAATGCTGCCGAAGAGCGCGTAATTGCTACCGAGCTTATCGAGGTCGGCGATGTTGTCATCCTCCGTCCCGGCGACAAGATCCCTGCTGATGGTACAGTAACCCGTGGCGAGTCCTACATCGACGAGAGCATGGTCACTGGTGAAGCTATGCCTATCTTGAAGAAGAAGGGGGCACTCCTTATGGCCGGTACCGTCAATGGTGCAGCCCGCATGGAGTTCATCGTCACTCGCGCTGGTCGTGACACCCAGCTCAGTCAGATCGTTCGTCTTGTACAGGAGGCTCAGACCAGCCGAGCCCCGATCCAACGTCTTGCCGACACCGTCGCCGGATACTTCGTTCCCATCATCATTACACTTGGTCTCGCCACGTTTGTTGCCTGGATGGTGTTGAGCCACGTCCTGCCCTACCCACCCAAGGTCTTCCTCAACCACGCCAGCGGTGGTAAGCTCATGGTCTGCGTCAAGCTCTGCATCGCCGTCATCGTCTTCGCGTGTCCCTGCGCCCTCGGTCTCGCAACGCCCACCGCCGTCATGGTCGGCACTGGTGTCGGCGCCGAGCAGGGCATTCTGGTCAAGGGCGGCGCCGCCCTCGAGACCGCCACCAAGATCAATCACATCGTCTTCGACAAGACGGGCACCCTCACAGTCGGCAAGATGAGCGTCTCGCGCGCCGACATCCAGGGCGAATGGGCCGCCAAGAAGAACCTCTGGTGGACGCTCATCGGGCTCGCGGAAATGGGCTCCGAGCACCCCATCGCCAAAGCCGTCGTCGGCTCCGCAAAAGAGCACCTCCGCCTAGGCCCCGACGGCATCCTCGACGGCGCAGTTGGCGACTTCGAAGCCGTAGTCGGCAAAGGCATAACCGCCAACGTCGAAGCCGCCGTCTCGGGTCCAAGGACACGCTACAAGGTCCTCATCGGCAACGCAACCTTCCTGCTCGCCAACGGCGTCGTCGTCCCCGACCTCCTCGACGAGCCGCTCACACCCAACCCTGTCGCTCGCTCCACCCAGACCCGCTCAGCAGGCATCACCACCATCCACACCGCCATCGGCACGACCTACACCGGCGCACTCTCACTCTCCGATACCATCAAGCCCTCGGCACGCGCCACGGTCAACGCGCTCAAGCGCCTCGGCATCACATGCAGCATCGTGACAGGCGACACGTCAGCCAGCGCTCTCGTAGTCGCCGCCGCCGTCGGCATCGACAACGCCTCGGTGCACGCCTCAGCCACGCCCTCGGACAAGAAAGCAATCGTCTCGGACATGCAAGCGCGCGGTCTGTGCGTCGGCATGGTCGGCGACGGGATCAACGACTCGCCCGCCCTCGCGAGCGCAGACATGGGCATCGCGCTCAGCACCGGCACAGACGTAGCCATGGAAGCCGCATCCATCGTGCTCATGAGCACCACGGACCTGCTCGCCATCCCCGCCAGCCTGTGCCTCTCGCGCAGCATCTTCCGCCGCATCAAGCTCAATCTCGCCTGGGCGTGTATGTACAACTTCATCGGCCTGCCATTCGCAATGGGCTTCTTTCTGCCCTGGGGGCTGAGTCTGCATCCCATGGCCGCTGGCGCCGCTATGGCTTGCTCCTCCGTCAGCGTCGTGCTGAGCTCGCTGCACCTCAAGTTCTGGACCCGCCCGCGCTGGATGACGCTCGCAGCGCTGGATCCGAGCGCGGAGCTGCCGGAGGGCATGGAGAGGCAGGATTTCCAACGACCTGGCGTCTTTGCTGTGGCGAGGGAGTGGGTCGGCGACTCTTGGGCTGCGTGGGGGAGGAACAGGGAGGAGGCGCGCTATGTGCCGTTGCAGGACATGGGGGAGCGGTGATGGAGTGTTGTGCATGTTGCCGTGTTCCGTGTCGTAGATTAGCCGTTTTGTTTTGATCGCGTTGGTTAGCGATACCTTATCTCCTTGTTGTTTAATCTAGAGAACTGTGCGGGTCGCTGTATATGCCAATCGACTCTATCGTCATCACGCTTGCGTCCTTGTTGATTTCACTCCATGTTATTGCTCAAGACTGCTTTCGCCAGCCTTACCGCTCGCGCAAATACGATGTACTGGCGTTGTTGACGAGTGGTGGGCACAGAATGCACCTTGCTCCATTCAAGCCCTCTCGTTGAAATAGCCTATGGAAGCCAGCGATCGACCTTCCTCCATCTCCACATAGTCTTTTCCTTCGCCATCTGGCGGCGTGAGTAAGAGATATCCAACGCTTGGTTGGGCTCGCACAGCTTCGTAGCAGAGTCACCGTTGTCCTGGCTAGCTACTAGCGAACCTCAAGGCTGAGCTTCCCTCCGGATCCTGAGCGGCCATGCCAGCGACAGCGAACGACGTGCTGAGGATCGACTGTGTTTCCGAAGGCGAGCTTGCTTGCGGGACTCGAGGCGCAGTTTCTCACCAGGGCCTGCATGATCTTGCCACTGGCAACGGTCGAGCTTGGTGATGCGCTCGCAGCTCGTTTGATCCTGTGGTTGCCGGCGAGCCAAAGACGGCAGAACATCGAACAGAGAATTCACATTGTAGCTACGCTTATCCCGTACCTGAGATCTGAAGTTGTCGATGTTTTTCGTCATTGTGGTCCAATACATCAGAAAGTGTTACTGAGGTCCAGTACTGGTATTGGCATACACATATTTGATGCAATGTCCCGCCGTCTTCACCTCTGCTACAAATAGCTCATACAGCATGTCGATGTTCCTGTTACCTAGCTCAGATATGCCGCGGAAGTCGGCGAATACACAGCCCTTGCACAGTAGCTCAGCCGAGAGACAGAGGTTGACAGCCTTGTCTGGGTCTTTCGTGTTCTTTGGCCTACCTATTTGTAGCCCGCCATAGAAGACATCGAAATTCACATCTATGTCGCCCTCGATATCAAGGCGCTGCTGGTGTTCATTGATCAAGGGGCTTGCAGGATCCATGGCTGCGGCAAAGAACGCCGAGTGAAACTCTAGCAACTTGCGGAACAAGATGTAGTCTTTAGTGTTGATCTGGGTTCGTCTGTGACGCGAACAGTGACGGTTTCGCGATGATCGAACGAGGAGCTGTCGTTATGTCCGCCTTGTTGGATCGATGAAGGAGACTCATATCGACGCAGCTGCAGCGGGACTTTTGCAGACGGAAAGATCCGCTGGATGAAGACGTTGAATATTGGCTCCATAACAGTTTTATTAACTGCAGTCGATCAAGTGTTACGTGCCAGGTGTGGTGGGTCGTTGAGGAGGGAGAGCGTTTTATCAAATATCCAACAGGCTAGCGCGGAAAGTCAGAGTGAAGGCCGTATGCTCGATCACAGGCTTTGCTAAGCGCTCTTCACCTTTAATTACGAGTACAGGCAGGCCACAACAACGCTACCTTGTGACACTTGCTCCTAGTCTGCTTAAGCTACGGATCTTCCAGACCTGGGCGACTGTATCGCAGTCCATTGTAGTTCGAACGATGCTAGATGTGGAACCAGCTCCTTGTCAAGGTCTGGGCGCATCATGAATGAGCCATCGATTGGTTCATCACCTCCTGAGTGCCCAGCGCTGTTGTGACCAGATCCATCCTCTTCTGCTGGTAGAATCTTCACTCTGCTTCGTTGCCTCTGGCGCATGACGACTAGAGTTACCCGTACGACAATAGCGAATCCAAGGATCGCTCCGAGTACACCACCGACGATTGCGGCGTTCGAGTATGAGGCGGTGACTCTATGTCCGTCCGACAGCAGCGGCGATAACGATGGCGTAGCAGCTGCATTGTTCGCATTATATCACCCCAGACTGAACTTTGGAACACTCACTTGGATCGACGATAAGTTCAGGTAGCAGTGGCTTTCCTTCCATAAACGCAGCTCCTGGACTTGCGCACAAGCCGTGACCGTTGATATTATATCCTTGCGTGCCGTTTGCGCAGCAGAAATACGCGCCGAGCTCGTACAAAGCTCAAGACGTATTTGCACACAATCGCTCGGGCATACAGTCAGTGCGTGGAGGGCAGCATCTGAAGGTTCCTGTGCCCTGACAGGTGAGACGACTTGGGCAGCAAGGAGAGAGGGGTGTGAAGGTGTCTCTCGCGCAGTTGAACTCTATTTCGGGGAGGCAGGAGCCATTACGGATGACGGCAGCGCCTTGTTGGATTCTGACCGCCTCGTCTGGCCAGTGGCGAGGACTGGGAGGACCTTTGGCTTGTTAATATTGCGTGCTGACGCTTGCTTCGGATCGCTCACCGTTACCCAGAGGAAGAATCGGTGCTGGATTTGCTGGAGGTTGCATGTCCGCCGGACGCGAGTCAGAAGTCATTCCTGTTCTTTTGTTCTTTGCGAAAGTGTCGCTGCGACACTGCGACTGCTCAAGGCAGGAGGGTCGAGCTTTATGGAACAGAGCATTAGGTTCGGTACTGTACCACAGCGAAAGTCACACACGCGGCAGTGCAACAACTTGCGCGACGGAAAGAGGTCGTGCTCGATGAATGTAGATGCGATGGATATCGACTGTGAGGAAGAGAGATAAGACGGGGCGGAGCAGTTGCAATGAAACTTATTGTAGAAGGTGCAAACAAGACGCTAAATCAACATGAACACATGTAACAGATGACTGGCGTACTGTATTACTTGTCCATCAAAATAGTAACGAACCCAACTTTCCTCAGATGTTCCTTTGACTGTTCGCATACGCCTGGCCAAAAAAGGCAGGTGGAAGCAGCCTCGCGCTGCGCTTTGGTTCGGGCTGCTGTTTAACTAATAACAACATGGATGGAAACTGCTACTCGCGTGCTTGGAATCGGCATTGGACAAGAGCCTGTTGTCTTCTCCTTGGTATGGTCGAAGTTTCCCAGCATCGCGATGGCGACGTGATCAGGCACTCGACGTGGGCGTTCAGCTATCAGCAGTAGCGTATACCAGCACGAGTTCCCATCTTGAGGCCGCAGCTTTGTAGAACTCAGGTCTGGCACTTCAAGGTATCAGACCGTCTCCTTTCTTGGTCCAATCTGGTGTCGGTGAGTCGATTTTCGGCGTTGTAACTTGTGGCAACAGGCTCTTCATCATATAGACCAGATCAGCGGCTTTAAACGGCTTCTGCATCACTCTGTCTGCGCCAGCTTCCATGGCAGTATCGATCTGCTCCTTCCTGACATTTGCTGTGACAGCAATGATCGGCAACCGGTCTCCCCCTCTTGCATCCAGCTTCATAGCTTCTCCAAGCAGCCCCTCTTCCGTGTTCTCTTTCTCTCGAATCTTGCGCATCGCAGCCAGGCCATCAAGGACAGGCATTTCCAGATCCATGAGCACGACATCGAATTTGTCTTTCTCCAGTGCACCAAGAGCCTCTAGACCATGGTTTGCGACACTGACGACGCAACCCGCCTTCTTGAGCTGTTTGCTCAGAACTTTCTGGTTGATGAGATTGTCCTCGACAAGAAGCACTTGCAATGCTTGCTGCGTCCTTTTCTTCGCGCCGAACTCACTATCCATCTCGCCCATAGTCTGCGGTCTTCGTTCTGCCCTTCTAGTCTTTACGTAGAACCCGAATGTCGACCCTTCACCGAGCACAGATGAGACACCAATCTCTCCGCCTTGCTTCTCGGTCAAGTCATTCGAGATAAATAGGCCAAGGCCGCTGCCACCGTATTTGATGTGCGTCTTGACATTTGCTTGTTTAAAACGCTCAAAGATGTTGCGTATTTCTTTGTTCTTGAGACCGATTCCAGTGTCTTTAACGCTGAATGCGAGATAGACTTCTTCTCCATTGCCCCATTCTGGGCTGCTCGTGACACTGTTGTCAAGATTACTAGTCGTGGCCCAGAACATGTCGGGAGGGAAGAGTGAGCGAGGGCTATGGAGACAGGCGCCGAAGTGGACCTCGATGCGGGGGCTGCTGGACGGCTTCACAAACTTGATGGCATTGGTGAGAAGATTAATGAAGACTTGCGTGACGCGAGATGGGTCTAACAAGAGGTGATCAATGTTGAGTCTTGCCAGAGACTGGTCGTCGAAGATGCTGTAGTCGATTTTGTTGCTTTTCAGTTCGGCCTCGAATATGTTGACAATCGAAGTGACTAATTTGGCAGGCTTGACAGGCGTGGGAGTGATCGATAGTAGCATAGAGTCAAGCTTGCTAAGGGTGAGAACATCGTCGATGATGCGTTTCTGGTGGTTAGCGCACTGTAGGATAATGTTTGCTGACGCGATGTTATCGTTCAGTGCGTCTAGGCACGGCCCCGGGATATTTGTAAGCCGTGCCTGGCATTCTTCGATCACAGACGTGATGGCATCTGCGCAATGAACGATGGCGCCCAACGGGTTGCGCATCTCGTGCGATACAACGTCAATGAACGCTTCTTGTTGCCGCTTGGCCTCGCGTGCCTCTGCAGCCAGTCGAGCCTGGAAGCTTTGCGCCCACTTCAGCCTGGATATATCAGTAGTACAGGCCATGATAGACTTAGTCGCGCCGTTCTCGCGGTAAGGAAATGCCATGATGTGGATGTGAGCCGGCTCAGGCTCACCAAGAGGTGGCTTATACTGACGTTTCATGCGCAACTCGGCCGTGACATGATCCTCACCAGCTAGAAGCTCCTCCCAGATGCCTACCGCCTTGTATTGGTCGCTGTCATAGCATGCATCCAGGAAAGCAAAAGGCCCTGTGTGTTGGGCTGCGTTGTTTCCAGCTAGCTCGTAGTAGTGATCGTTCGCCCATAACATGTCTCCTTCGAGCGAAACATGGCACATACCCACTGACGCGTGATTGATCAGGTGTCGAAGCTTTAGATCGCTGAAAGCCAAGTCTGCTTCCAATTGTTCCTGGCGTCTCTTGGAAGATTCAGAATGAAAGGCGGATGATATCAAGCTTGATACCATACGCTTGAGGTCTCGGTGGAATTGCTCGCAGTGCATATCTGGGTACGGTCGGTAGGGGTTTGTTCCGACAACAAGGTATCCAAAGAGGCGCACACCGTTGGTCAACGGCAGAATGATGATTTTCTTTGCGCACTCATGCCAACCTTGCCAGTCGACTCCATCAAATCGCTTATCGCAGTCGATTGCCAGGATCTCGACACCAGCGCTTAAAAGATCAGGAGCCAGCCCTTCTTCATCTTCAATCAGTATATTGTCTGCAAGTAGGCTGTGGCCCTCTGGGATACCAATCTGCCCTTCCAGGCTCAATATGCTTGCTTTCGTATCATCGTGTATCCTGTACAATAGCGCCATGGGCACATCGTTTGCATTCGTCTTGAGGGTCGCGAGGACATGATCAAAGACGGAGTCGACAGTCATGCTCGGAACTACAGTAAGAGCATTCAGCAGCATTGTGCGGCGATCGTCCAACTTTTGTTGAGTGACTTCAAACAAGGAATTGTAGAAACCCTCCGGCGCATACGCAGGACCCACTGGGACGAAGTTGCCGCTGAAGAAAGTCTCTTCTCGCCATCCTTTGCGCTCTATTAGTAGTGATGCTTCTGAAGAGTAATCCACGCCTGCAGCTGTTTTTCTGCACCGCTCGAAGAATGGCTTTATCTCAGTCCAGAGCTCGGGATAGCCTTGCTGGAGGGTCGAGCCCATGAGTTTGGGGTGGGCTTTGCATGCGAGTGGCGCATAGCGTTCGTTGTAAATGGCGACTAGGTCTGGGCCCCTGTTCAAGTCAGTAAGGCATGTGTGGACCGGAGAAGTCGAAAGGGTACCTACCACCATAAGCAAGCTGCACGAGAATCGGCCAACACAAAGCCTGTGAGGAGTCGCAACGTAGAAGACCATGTGCCCACGGGCCCCAGTTTGCTCTTGCTCCAGTCCGTATCTCTGAAAAATCGTACATGGTCGGTTTGGGGTAGGTCTTCAGTCCAGTCGTGCTCAGCCGCATGCGAGCCCATGATCACCAAGGTCGAAACATCTCCGCTCCCAGGCGGCGGAGTATGCTGTTGGCTGCGCTGAGTGATGCCATCCATGAGACGGTACGGCGACCATAATAACACGGCAGGAGTGTCTGTCGTGAGTGATGCGACACCAACATCTTCAAGAGCCGGCACGCCGCAAATAGTATTGGGACCGGTCCTCTGCTTAGTACCACAGCCCCGGCGCGAAACACGCGGGCTTTCGTCGGTGCAACTTACTCTGGTGCCGCGCGCCCGTGCTTTGGCCTTCACGCACCAGCAGACTTTCCGACCGGTACCGGTAGCGAAGCCTCGACACGGCACAACCCTTTTACCTTCGCAAGGTTCATGGTCTAAGAAAGCCACTGCAGCCTGATTGCACTGCATGGCTCCCACCTCTTAATTGCGATGTTGATATCGGAGGTGCCGTCAGCGCACGCGAATCGCCAGTGGTCTTACCATCAATCCAGACAGTCTGGTACGCGAACAAAGCACGTAGGACCCATAGTAAGGCTGGTCATCAAATCGCGGGGGCACTAATAGCTCTAGGTCGCCTTGTAGCAATAAGTCTTGATTCCCAACAAATATCCACGGGCAGTGTACAAGACAGGTTCTGCACGAAAGCATCAGGCTACATACTAGTTGCCGCATGCAAACGTGTCCAAGAGCACACCTGACAGTAGACCCAACGGCCGGCTACCGGTAGCTGTTGAGGCTCTGTGAGCAGTCTGTCGCTGCAGGAGAGCGCAAGATTCCGACGTCATGCCGGAGTAGCTGATCGATCGCATCTCAAACCTGCAAGACCAGATCGTAGCGCACGGAATGCACGATCCACGAAATACGCTCTCCGCGGCCCATCAAGCATTTGATACCCGAAGTATCGGTAAAGCTTCTCTTAGTCGTATGTTTGACTTCGGTTAACGTACGTTACCGTAACTATGTGAAACCTACAAATCTTTTTCTAGGAAAATCAAAAATAGGTTAACGTTAACTGTAGATAGTAAATGCATGGCATCTGAAGTTTCCCCAAAGAGCTACACGTTTCGGTTACTTGCAGGTTGTGCATCTTTAGTAGAAGTTTTACTCTCACATGTCTAGTAGGGCTCCACTTGTACACCGGAGGGCTGTGCAGGCATACCCGTACAGCTTCTGAAGCGATGTACACGCGAGAGACCCCTTCTTGACCGCCCCGAGAATAGCTTTGTAAATGATGCAAAACAATATTGAATCGCCAATTACAAGGCGCTCAATGCTAGGCAAGCCGCACTTCAGACGACCAACTTAATCGAAGTACTCATACGTACTCCTAGTGTGTAACATCGCAGTGTTGTCGCTGCACATCAGATCGCCCTGCTCCCAGCTGAACCTTAAGCAGGATCGCCAATCATAAATGCCTATATTGATGACGTCGATCAATGCTTGATCCTCGTTCTCGATGAACACACCGCACGTGGAGTACTTGGTCTTGTTCCAAGGCTCGTGCCAGCGAAGGCAAGGCTCACCAGTCGCCGGGTGCCTGACAACCAACTTGAGCTTTTCCTGGTCTTGTTTCCAGAAACCGGTGTTGTGCGTGCCCCAGGTCACAGGTTCAGGGCGCTCGACCGACCATGGAGGTGAGAGGTAGCGGAAGAAAAGATGCGATGCGGTAAAGAGGATGCAGCCGCTGCCCTTGGGCGCAGTGGCAATGCAGGTGAAGTACTGATAGCCCGGTGGGTTTAGCATCTTAGTGACCGCGCCAGTCACAGGGTTGGTGACATCTTTGTATTTGGAGATGCCGTCGAAGTGCATGGGCATGGCCTCCTTTGATATGACATTGTTAGCGTTCTTATCATCCTTGCCAACATCTTTGACCACAGACATGACACCGTACTGTGGCCAGACGAGGTTCTCGCCAAGTTCGTTCGCGCTGTTGATGAACGTATCCCTCTCGGTGATATTGGAGAACCCACGGAGAATAATTGGCGAGAAGGTATTCGTCAACGTGCAGACCTTCTTCATGGGAATGGTGGTCATAGAAGGAGCACCAGCTGCAGGACGAATGATGAGACCCGACGGGTACAGATGCTCGAAGGTGACATCGCAGTTGTCAGCGCTCCAGTCGAAGAGATCTGACTTCGCGCGGAAGAAGTATGGCCGGCCGTTGTGGTGTATGAGCTCGTACTTGTCCACGCCAACTGTGCGCCTCTGTACAGAACGATAGCTTCCGTCCAGCTCGGCAACGACCACAGAGTGCCAGGGGGTGGCTCCGAGCGCGCCTCGTTGCTTCTGGGGAATGAGAGCCATCGAAAGCTTGTTTCTGCCTTCAGAGTCGTGGATTGAAAGACGAACGTAGTCGGTACGGTTCACTTCAAGCGCAGCTGCGAATACCTTCCAACGGCCCATCATCGCTTTCGCGGTCTCTGAGATGGTGACTGCCTGCTCTTCCGGAGACTGTGCCAGCCACGTCTTGTTCAGCAAAAGATCCGACTTCAAGAACTCCAGATACTTGGTTTGTGTCAGCTGCATGTCACTGCTGGACTTCTTGGCCATATCAGCTTCGAATTGTGAATCACCGTACCGTGCCGTCAGCTCCTGCCGGATATCCGACGCGTTTGCGAGATAGTGCTCTTTTGACTAGGTGCCCGGAGTACCGAGCAGGCCCCACAAGCGCAGGAAGCTAAGGTGGTGCAGGTCATTCTCGAATGTGATCTGGCAGACAGCCTCTCCAAAGTTTCAGACATCTTCGTCAGAAACACCAAGCAGGTCTGGGTTACCAGTCAGTCCATGCTCAGCACTCATGTCAAGAAACGTACCATTGTACACCAAGCCGTCAGATGTGATGTGAACTTCAGCTCCATGCCCATATACTGCCTTGGTGTTCTCGCAAAGTCCATTGAGATGCTTCAAGGCGAACTTTTCTCCAAGATCGGGCAGATTGCTTAGGACCTTGTCCCTTGAATTGGGCGACTTGAAAGGAAAGCCAGGGAGAAGCATCTTGATGGGCTCTCCGCTTGTGACCTGACCCAATAAGAGAGGAAAGAAAGTCTCGAAACCATCCCATGACCCTGTGCGCTCATAGTTCAGGCCGTACTGTTAGATGATCCTGAGAGCCTTGGTGGCGATCACCTCATTCTGGCTTGGGGCTTTGTCTTCCGAGACTGAGAGGTCAATAATCTCTGTAGTCACGACTTGAACAGCTACTGCTTCATTGGCCTTCTTGTCAACCATCGTGATCGCCTGTGGTATCTGGACTGAAGTCATGTTGAAAGAAGAAAACGAGCTAAAAAATAAGAACAAAGACGTGTGCTTAAAAAGATGTGGAAAGTGGAGTTAGTTCAGGGCACTGCTTGACGACCAGCATTCAGGATATGTCTTCGAGTAATATGACAGCCGTGTTGGTGGTTTGCGGCGCGACTGCAGTCTTACCCAGTTCAATTCGTAGAACGGCTCAGCCGCAACGCCTCGCTACCTAGGTAAATGTTCGCCTGAGAAGCGGCGGGGGACGATGGCCTATCGCTGCGCTGGAGCTAAAAGTATGCACACTCAGACCGCAAGGCCTTAGACACTACGTAGCAGGTACCACTGTCGTAGAGTCCATCTACATGGGTTGTGAAGTTGTCGGAGGCTGCGCTGCTGCAGATGCTATTCGGGTTGCGGCTCAGCCTCTCAGCCTCTCCTGATCCTTCCCCAGCTAAAATTGGCCACGTTTAGCCAACCTTGTCGATTAACTTCTTCAGCCTCCATGGACGTAACCTGCGAACTATGTCTACGGTTTTTAGCTACACATCTTGAGCAAGACCGTATCGAAAGTGTCTCGAGAAGAGCAAGATGGGCGCGCGGGATTGGCTTCAAGAGCATAAAGTAAAGGCCAGAGTAAGCAGGCTACTGCCGGACCTCTGCAAGCACATTTCCTGTTATACCGTGCTGCATGTCTCACTACTCATCGATAACGTTGTCAGACTTCCGACATCCTTCGCGTGCATCCCCCTATCCTCCACGGTCGATGCTGAGGCTCTTTTCACAACCAACCGACTCGCGGAAATAGCAACTAGCACGACCCAAGCAATTCGATAGGACCGCCTCTTGAACCCTAAGGAAGATTGGCCTGTCTCTCAAGTGAAAGCATATATCGCCATAGGCAAGAGTTCCAGCTGGCTTGCACACCGTTGAGATGATGCTGTGCCACCATCCAGGATTCAGACAGCGGCTAGATAACCAACGGCCGTTTGCTAGAACCGACAGAAGGGTGCAGGTGGGCAACATTGTCTCATTCATTAATATGAGAGAAAGCAGATCATTATGAAAGAAGCGGTGAACCTCTTGATCGTTTGACTCCCCCAGGGCGCTATAAAGCACAGTTGCTTCTTTTGATGCAACTTGAAGCTTAATTAAATTGCATGTATGAATCGTTCGACAGTCGACGACAGAACGCCGGACCATCGTCCGCGGCAACCGCAGGAGAGGCTGGTGGCTCACGGTTGTCAAGACGGGATCCCAATGAATTTGAAACAAAGCGTCAACAACCCGACCGTCGTGTCTGGGGTGGCTTGATTTTGGCGAAGCGGCACGCGAGCGCAATCGAGATGCTCTGCAATCAATCGCAACGGTAACGCAGGAGGCATAGCACAAGGAGAAAAAGCAACAAATCGCGTACCCCGCGCTCCAATTGCCGTCAGGCCGAGTTTCTCCTTGGTTCCCGGGTCGAAAGTCGGATGCGAAAAAGCGGGCCTCCGGTAGCACGAGATGCAACAAAGGAGATGCGGGCCACGCCGAAGGCAAGGACACATGTTTGCAGCCTGTCAAACGTTGGCGCGTCGCGTACCGCGAAGCTGATCATCTTGATTCGACGCTAGATTCGCGGCGGGCCTATGCACGTGATCATGGTGGAATAGCGGCCGTTGTTCGCGCCTCAGACCTCAATGTCTTCACTGACAATTCCACTCGTTGTCGAGCCCGCCCGTATCGATATACCTCAAGTTCAGGCCGGTTGAGCCTGCGAATTGCTTCCGGATGTCACCTTATGCCATGTCCAAGGCTCAAATGCCGGGTGTTCCTGCTGGCTCGGCTGGCGTAGATCCCGCTTACTGGACCCACGAGCTGTCGAACGGCTCTTTGTCTCCACGGACATTGCAGCCGTCACCAGAGAGTTACTCGTCAACGCACGGCAGCGTGTCGCAAAGTATCACGCCTACTGCGCAGACACCACAATCTGATAACAGTCGAAAGAACTCATCTGTGGAGAACGAACAGCAAAATGTATCGAAAAGCAAGGCTGCCGCCGACGCCAGTCAAAGAGCGTCTGTCGCCGTTGCGTGTGTACCATGCCGTAGCCGGCATTTGAAGTGCGATGGTGGTGTACGCTGTTCACGGTGTCGAGCAGATAGTGTCGAATGTACCTACATCAAGTCACGGCGTGGTTGGAAGGGCAAGAGGAAGAACAAGCCAGAAGATCAACAGGTCTCGCCAGTCGCCATTAACGGCGCGCAACAACTTCAACCCATCAACAATGGCCATATGGTCAGTCCTAGTGCTATGGTCGCTCCCAGTGCTCAACTATCATCGCCTAACTCCTACTACAACGGCGAAATAGCAAACTTGCACCAACTCAGCCCAAACAATGGCCTCGGCGCTCAGCAATCAATGCCTCCACCGGCTGCTCCCCCGCAACTGAATCTTAATGGCACCCAAAGATTGAACAAATTTGGACAAATTGGCCCCGAGAATGCGATACAAGCGTTCTATCACTACTTTTACAACGCACATCCCTTCTGCTTACCGGAACCAAGACTTATGGAGGTTTTTCACCAAAGGAAGGCACCATTGCTCGAGATTGCGGTACAATACCTTGGCTCAAGTTACCTGCCTGCGATTCCCACAGCCATGTACAAAGAAGCTTTGGACCGACATATCGACAGCGGTAGTTACGCAAGAGATGGCTGGTCGGTGCAGGCATTGGTGCTATATTCAATTGGCCTTCACGCCAACAACGAAGTGCCACGAGCTGCTCAAATCTTTGCCATCGCGCAGGATCTGACACTGGAAGTTGGGCTCAACCGCATGGAGTACGCTCTGATGCATGGAGAGTCAAACCCACAACTCGAAGAGAGCTGGCGGCGAACGTGGTGGGGAATATACTGCGCGAACGGCATGCTCTGTGCCGTCAACCCCGGTGTCCAATTCAAACTCAAAGACATCCTCACAGACGTCCCACTACCATGTGATAACGACCAATACTTTTCAGGTGTAAGTATCCTTCCGCCTTGGCATCTCTTCCTTCCTGGTCCATAGTCTCGGCCCGTCAGACCGCTACTCCAGGTCCCTCCCCCCAGCAAGGCCTCAATACGAGGTCCTTGAGCTCTAATCTGCCACACTCACTGCATAGCTATCATGTCATCATCTCTTGAGTCTACGCTAACTTCCCATAGCACATCCCCTATCCTGCCAGCCTCCAAGACTACGACGACTCAGCCTTTATGCCCTCTATCCCCGTCTACTCATCCTACACCTACCTTATCGACGCTATCCGCATCCTAGGCAAAGTCTTCGAATGCGCCCGCCTCGACTCGGCCTTCGAATACCACGCCGTTGACGTTGTCGATCAGTACCTAATAAACTGGCGTCTGCACCTCCCCGTGAATAAACTCGACATCATCAACAAGGACGGGTCGGTCGACGAAGTGCTGTTCCAGGCGCACATGGTCAACGCAGGAAGCACGATCATGTTGCACCGACCGCGGAGCAATCTGGGCTTTGGCCGCGTCGAAGGGGTGAACATATGCGTGCAGCCGGGGCAAGTGCTGTTGCCAACGCAGACGCGGGAGATTCACACGGCGAAGTGTCTCACCTCCGCCGAGAACATCTCGTCGTTGATACGCCTTCCAGGGCAACTGCTGAACCACACGCCCTTCTTCACGTGTGTCGTGGTCATGGCCAGCGTCGTGCACCTTTCGTACTGGTCCTTCCTGGTTCCGGACGGCCAAGACGATATCCTCAAGCAGTCAATTCGCCTCGATGTTGGCACGCTGCAGCAGTACAGCAACACGTGGCCAATTGCGAGCGTAGTGCTGAGTCAAGTGCGGGGCGTGGCGCACACGCTGTTCAACAGCAAGAAAGCGATGAGTATTCACTTGTGGAGCAATATTGCGCAGGGCGATGTGATCAGAGATGTAATTGAAGAGGGAGGTAGTGTGCCGCCGCAGCAGTATGCGCAGTTGATTGCTCCGTAAGTCTCGTTCCACCTGTGCTGATACCAGGGCCGCGCTGATAACGTTTGCAGGATGCTGAAGTCGTAGAGCGTCTACGAGCGCGCTGCGCATAGAACAACGCATAGGCATTACAGTGCCGTTCTTCAGTTCGCTCAGCTGCAACCGCGTTACTTAGCATGCACTATTACAATACCACTTGGGCGTTCCATGTCCTTCTGGTCAGCAGGCGCAGAAAAACAGCAACGAGAATACAATTTACGGTGTAAACAAGTCGTAAATGTTGTCTAATGAGGTGCGGTCATCGATTGAAGCAGTTTGCGTATCGCAGACAGAACCCAGTATTGTAGTCCCCTGTTACCACTCAAACATGACATCAAAGCGTATTTGTCCTGTTCACTCGATCACTTGGTGCACGGTGAGACAAAGCCGTTGAAACCAAAGTCGTCTAATGTATTCGTTCATCGGAAAGGCCAGCTAGCCTGGCGCCCCGGTTCGATACTCCTCCATCATTCATTGCCCGTCTTCATTTTCGCTTAGAATGTCCGGAGCTCATGATGCTGCCCAATCGACTTATTTCAGATCGCTAAATTCCGTAAACCATGTCGTGCACCCATTATTGCGCGCGAGCCATGCGGGAGGACTCGACGCGAGTTGATCGTCGTATCTACAAGTCGGCATCATCCTCATCGGGCAGGGGCATCTGGGCGGCGTCCTGCATCTCCTTTTGGTACTGCTCGAGAACAGCCTGGTCGACCTGGACCTCGGGAGGAGCCAGAGCGGGGGCGGCGACAAATTCCTGATTTGCATTAGCTGCGTTCTCATCCGTCTTGCGCATTAGCATCATACCAGGGTCTGGTTGCCGACGAGTTTCCTGGCAAGCCAGAGGAAGGGCTTCTCGAAGTTGTAGTTCGACTTGGCGGAGATGTCGTAGTACTGGAGGTTCTTCTTGCGGTGGAAGGTGATGGACTTGGCCTTGACCTTGCGCTCCTTGACGTCGACCTTGTTACCGGTCAGGACGATGGGGATGTTCTCGCAAACACGGACGAGGTCACCTGCGGGTGGTTAGCAAAAAGTTTCGCGGTTGCAGGCGCAATGACGTACGGTGCCAGTTGGGAACATTCTTGTATGTGATACGCGAAGTAACATCGAACATGATGATACCGCACTGTCCGTTGATGTAGTATCCATCACGGAGACCACCGAACTTCTCCTGACCGGCTGTGTCCCAGACGTCGAACTGGATCTGTCCAAGGTTCTGGCGCTCGTTAGTAAATCCTTTCGCGCGATCGAAGAAGTCGATAAACGTACGGTAGTGAAACCGAGAGGGTGGACCTCGACACCGAGGGTCGCAATGTACTTCTTCTCGAACTCTCCAGTCAAATGGCGCTTGACGAAGGTGGTCTATGGGTAAAGCTGTCAGCTGTTGTTCTCGGATCGCCTTGTTTGCCAAGCTGTTGGGCGCTCTCTGCTGCGCAGAATATCCTCAATATAGCGTGGAGGGCCTCAACACACCTTTCCTGTTCCACCGTCACCGACAAGCACAAGCTTGAAGGTAGGGACGGTGCCGCTTGCTTCGGCCATGATCGCGGTCTGTTGTGGTGGGGTATGTGGTGTGAAATGCGCAAAGTCTGGTAGAGTCGAAAGGTCAGCGGCGGTCGGTGAAAGCAGCGCCAAAAATTGGCAGGGGAGCAGGCGGACGCACCTCTTTAGTAGAGAGTGGGGAAGAGAGGGACGGGTTGAGTGGAGGGGCAATGAAGAGGTTGTTTTGAAGATTTGGATGTTGGCGGCGGGCGGTCAGGGATCGCTAGCTGGCCGGTGCCACTTTCCCTCGTTGGTCAGTCACTTTCCTCAGCAACGTCAGTTGCCGACCACAGGCAAAGGCAGCCCTTTATTAGGCATTTAGGCACCGACTGAGCTGGCTTGTCTCAGAAATCAAGCAGTGAATCACTCCACGGGTAAGGATCTAGCGCAGTTTGTGACAAAGCCTCTTTCATTCTGAGATGCAGTGAATTGAACGCCAGATAACATGCTTGTTGTTCCAAACCTAATGCGCCACGCAGCAAGCACTGTTGTTCGCAGCGCAGCCTGGAGGCCCTCACACGAGCCATCGACTCAACCACCGCCACGCTTTGTGTCCAGAGGTACTAAGCCTCCACGTCATTCCCTATCGATAACTTTGCTGCAGTGGAGACCTCCTCGATCGATGATGAAGTTTACAACGGCAGTAAGTGGCAGCCCAACAAGCCTCGTCCGCCCCAATTGCTCCGCGGCGTAAGCTGCATCTGTATAGTCTCCGCTGGGCTGCCTGAGCTGCTGGGCCGCAGAGCTTTGACCGTGATAGGGATCTAGCATTGTCAGCATTAGGTACACTGCTACACGCGCGCCTTGCAGTCCACAGCTTTGCGAGGCTGTGTTGCTGCCAGCACAGCGCACTGGAGGTACTCACCCCCTCATTCTGCGACACAGCCTCGGCCACGCGCCCGAGTCGTTCGTGGTTTGTCCAGTCCACCCAGCCGAACTTCGTTATGCTGTCGCCCACCTTCAGACCCGCCTCGTGCGCTGGGCTTCCGGCGACTACGCTATTGACTTTTGCGAATGGTGCCTCCAAGGCCGCTGGAGGTGCGCTCTGTTCTGCTTGGGTTTGGCTTGCGGCCGTCAAGTTGTTCTGCGCCTGCTCTGCTAGCCGTGCGTGGTGCTCATGGAGACCCTTCTCGATGCGTGACATGAGGTCATTGTAGTCGTTCTTTAGCCGTATGATGCGCGCTCGAGTTGTTCGTACTGTTCTCGTGTCAGAACTGGTTTCGCGGGTGACATGTTCACGGTGGCGCATACTTTGAGGGACATCGATGTCGCTGCGAGGAAAGCCATCGAAGGTGGTGAGCCCGGTGTTCATGTTAACGCCATGCTACATTACATGTATTAGTCGGTCGCTCTGTTCCTACATGTTCTTGACGTACAGAATCCAGGACTTGCCCGAGAGCTTTCAGCTCCGCTTCAACCCGGTCCTTCTCCGCAATGAGCTCCTGCAACGAGAGCTGCTCCTTTGGCACTCCATTGGTGTAGCCTCCAGAGACTGGGCCCGAAGAGACAGTAGGCGCGTGGATGTTGTCCATCATGCACGTAGTGGTATCACGGATCCATGAGGTTGACGCTACCAGAGAACTGCAGGCGTGGGGGTGGGGAGCTCGAAGACGCGTTCAGAGGCTACGGTAACGCGGGGTTCGCGTCGAACAGCTCCTCGTGCTGCTCCTTGCACTCCCATCACACCGCACCCACCTGCTTGACTATAAGGGTCCACAGAATATGTGCATCATCTTGTAGCTTTGATGGAACAACTCTTGAATCGGTAGCGTCCTTTCGAGCACTGCGCGAGGTGCTGGTGTAGAGACTTTTCGCCGCATGACGAGTTGCTCCTTCCACTTGCGTTGCCATGCGGCTCCACGCGCGTCCCATGGACCCTTCAGCAACTTCAACCACGCCAGCGGTCCCTACGCACCTGTGTGATGCTGAAGTGGCCCTTCTATGCGTCATGGTCAAACTTGACCCCTCGTACAAGTCTTTGCTCTTTCCCGTAATACGCCCAGTGCTTTCTGCTCCAGCAGCCGTACACCGTAATGCTGCGCTTGTTTACTCCGATGCTCCTTAGCAATCTCGTCTCTCCTTCAGCCGCTGCATCGCTGCAGCTCTATTCATCTCACATGCCATTCCACTCTCCCGTACTCCACCTATAACAGTGCCACAAGCACTTTCGACGTCGGTATGGCCTACGTGCTGTCACTGCGGCCTCACAGTCCACTCAAGCGGTCCTTCAGCGATAATCCTTACCTTCAGTCATGCTCACCATTGAAGGAGCCTTTCCTTGGGCCACTTGGCGACGTCACCGCTCGCAATACATCCGCGTGCTCACTGTACACGCTCAGTTCGAACAGGTCCAACATCTGGAACATTGGGAACGAGAACACACCACCTCTCGCGTCTCAGTCCCTGCTCAACCTCGTACCGGAGAGCCATATATACGACTTCGGGTCACAGCATGGTGGTCATGTACCGCGAAAACGCAACTGCGGAGGGAATCGAATAGCGCCGTCAATACCACGCACTACAGCCCCATCAAAACCTTTCTCCAGGAAGGCGCCTGACTTACAGCATAAGATTGAGTCCTCATCGAGTAGTGAGAGCTCTTCAGAGAGCATGGGCGTTGATGACAGCAATATCGAAGAGTCGGAATTGTTCAACCTGTACGAAGCCATTCACGTGCCTCTGCCTGAGGGACGATTCTCTGACAACAGTGGCGTCGAGCAACGTGATGTCCCAGCTGCTGCTCCAGAAACCCTGCAATCCGAGACGCAACCTTTTCGCCGCTGGATGAGTACCCTGCGTCGGCGACACCTTCATCGACGCAAGAAACAAGAGCTATCTTTCGATGCTGGCGAAGAGTTGCTTGCTGTTCGATCACCACGGTTAACGGACGCAACCTCAGCACGAAGGACCTCGGAGTCGATAACATCTTCCATGGGCTTCGTCACGAATGTCAAGACTACGTCAGTCACAGTTGCAAGCACCAGCATCGCGCCCATGTCCGAGAGGGCGGCGCACAAGACGACTCGCTTTGGCAACCGGAGCAGTAACACCGACGCCCGTCGATCGTTCGACAGTAATCGCGGCGGGCTTGGTCCAGTGCTCGACGAGAGCGCATGGCTGAGGTCACTCCAGCGCCGCAAGGTGGTGGAAGAACTGATGGCCTCAGAAGAAAGCTACATCGCTGACCTGAAGGTCCTCATCAACGTGAGACAAGCTTTCGCAATATTGGATTCTACCAGCTGACGAGTATCACAGGACTACTTCATGATTCTTACCGCTCTTCCTGCATTGCCTGGCCAGACCAAGTCATCCATACAGCAGAACATAGCCCAGATTTTGCAACTCCACGAGGATCTCCTTGCAGAGCTCCAACAAGCTGTCCCGCAAGCGGACTTCACCAAGAGTGCACAGCAAGAGGCCTATCCTGTAACGAAAGCAAAGCACATTCGATTTCACAGCGCAGACATCATACCTGGTCGCTTAGGCGAGCACAGAGCCACTCGACGATTGAGGCATTCTCTTGAGATTGGTCGCTCACCAGACAGGCGACCGCGAGGCCTGGTCACTGACACTACAACGGTCGGCAACATCGCGAAGATATTTAATCGACACGTAAGCTCCTAAGATCGCCGAACTTCCGGCTCAACTGACCCTGTCCAGATGAAGCGATTCTTCACATATGAAGAGTACGGTGCGCATTGGACAACGATGTCCTCGGATCTTACTTTGATGTGCAAAGGACTGCACGGGTGGCAAGAGTATGAACGAGGAGTCGAAGCCTTGCAGAAAATCGTCGCTTCCGAAAACAACCGCGAGTCTGGCAGCAAGAAGGCGCTAAGCTTTCCCGATCTATTAATCAAGGTCAGTATGATCTCCGCGACATTTGTATCTCACTGACAACCATGTCTTAGCCTATCCAGAGGGTCTGCAAGTATCCCCTACTGTTTGACGATCTCTGCCGCCAGACACCTGTTTGTGACGACCCCGAGGCTCACGCCGAGTTGGAGAAAGCCCTGTTTCGGTTACAGGAAACGATCCGCGAAGTCAACAAAGCCAAAGACGATCCGAAGACCCGTCGACTGATCGAGATTACCTGGCAGTTGCAAGACAGGCTTGTCTTTCAGGAACAGGTCAGCTTGGGACCCATCGGCCCTACACAACGCTGACACGTAACAGTCAATCTCACGTGCGCTCGTATTCCGGCTTCTCGGTCATGTCCTGCTTTGCGGTGTTTTGCATGTGGCTTACCAGACACCGGAACGAGTGAAGGGACAGTACATGATATGCGTTCTGTACAAGTCATGTCTCGTACTTGCTACGACAAGTCGTTTCTTTACGCCCTACAACGTGGTTGCTTGCATTAGCCTGGCCAATGGCAGTATCGAAGAACCGGACAATGGTCGAGGTTCGTATCGGGTAATGCGTCTGGATACTGGGAATGCAGCTAATCCCGACAGGCGTTCAATGTCATACTGCTTCGCATACCTGGAAGTTCGTATTCGAGCACAATAACCGGCTCCACGAGATCATTTTGAGCGCCTGCTCGTCTCAGGAAGAAGAAACATGGAAGACACAGCTGCGTGAGCGGGCTATATGCGAGACGCACGATTTTGTCGAAGGACAGTCCACTGTGCACGAGATGTTTTCTTTCCTGGGTTTGGACCTCAAGTCTCTTGGCCCAGTCTTCGGACACGCAGACAGTCTGGTGCGGCGCATGTCTGTACACCGAGCTGCGACGCTGGGTGCGAAGACAAACCTGACACAAGTCATCATCAAGAATACCCAGGCGCAGAAGCCCCTCGACACAACCCCCACATTTTCGCCGGGGCAAATGGCTCGTTCGCACTCAATGCTATCGGCAAACCACATTCCCACGCTGGCTCCGAGAAGAGCTGAACGCATGCGCCTCGAGACGGCACTAGAGGAAGTTTGGACAAAAGACGTCTTGCCCTTTCCAGGGATGTCGACTCGAAGCGTGGAGAATCAGATTCGTGCATCGGCGAATTCGGTTATGCGAAAGCTCAGTATGGCAAGCATTGCCAGTAACTTTTCGCGCCGCTCGCCCAGCTTCTCCAGCATGAGCAACACTCGCTCGGAAGATTCATATGGAAGCAGGGCGCACAGAGTGCCGCATGCAAACCTGCGTGCAGCTCCCGGCTTGGATCGTCGACCTGCTCCTGCTGTTGTAGATTTTCACAATGCTCCAGCAGCGTTCCTGCCGACGGATTTCGAGCTGCAAGACACACGACCATCGAGTCGACGCCGACGCCTAGCGAACCGCGCAGGAGGGGCAGAGCGCTCTACAGAAAAGCCGACGCCTGTTCGTCCCAAGCGGACAAGGCGACTATCATCACATATCATCAGCCTCCCACGAAGTGAGTCAAGCGCGCGAGTCACGGCGAGGTCTACATCGGACGGCTCCAATGCAACTGTCCTGCGTGGTCCTGAGCCTACTGTCGATACCGAGCAGAACCGCGAGAATGCGAAGCCCAAGAGGAAGAATGACAGGGAAGGTAGCAGCTCAGGAAGAGCCCTGGGTACAGCACCGTCGAAGAAGTTCTTAAAGAGCAAGAGCCGGATCTTCAAATTTTGGGTATGATCATGACAACGACGAAGGCCTTTGAACGAATGGATTCAACGAAACACACCTTTCACGACTTATTGGATCGAAATTTTTTTTGGTACCTGTTGGTCTATTGAAAAAAAGGAGTTGGAGTAATGAAGGGTGTTACGATGTCACGACAGCATGCTATTCTTGTACCGGGCAGTAACGTATGGGAATGCATGCTATCGGAATAGCGGCACTTAGGAAGAACGGGCAATGGCCGAGATGGAAGGACGGCATAGAGTCGATCACACGACACTCTGCAAGGAACACCCGCAGCCCTGCCACGTTTGAGTTTGAGACGAGATGACGTCACTGCATCGTGAGCACGAACCGGCATAGATTTAGACAATAGCAATTGAGACATGGTTATAACGACAGAGTAGTTAATCAGCATCGTCACCGAATCGATTGCCTGATTGCAATACTTGCTATGTATCGACATTCGGTTTGATGATGATCAATGGGCGAAATGGAGATCCAGCGCGCGTTGCGGCTCTGATGTCGACCGTTACGTCCTTGCCCGCGGGCCGCTCACCGCCCGTCAAGCCGGGCACATCCACGATCTAGCCAGAGCCTCATACCTCACGCAATCCTGCAAGAGAAGGTGAAAGAACGGGGTTGCTGGCAACAATAAGCACGTGCCCTGGCATGACGTAGTCACCAGGCCCGAGCTCCCTGAGCTCTAAATACCCCTCTACAGCTCAGTTCGTAACCCCTCCATCATAACAATTCACTCAGTTCTCACGTCTTCTTACAACTCTCAAAATCACTCACAAACTGTTTCACAGCCCTCAAATCACCCACACAAACAATCAAAATGGCTCGCGGCGATGCTATGCAAACCAAGGTCCACTACAAGGGCAAGGCTGAGGACTTCATCGTCTTCGTCGACAGCGCCGAGGCTGTTCAGAACTGGAAGGGCGACTCCAGCATTCCTCTTGCACAGGTCGTCAGCGGCTTTAAGATCTTGGTCACCGACAAGTAAGCTTGCTTGAGCTCACTAATTGGCACAAGTGTACTAACATGGCCACCAGCCACGGCACCCAGGGCATTCTGAACACAGCAAGCAAGGGCACACTCGAGAACGAGTTCGGCACATCAAACGAGGATGAGGTCATCAAGCAGATCCTCCAGAAGGGCGACGTTCAGTCATCACAGGTATGTCATGACATCACGCGATCAGACAGTCATCAATTACTGTCTGAATCGTTGAACTTGGAACGGACGCTGACATTATACCAGAACTCTGAGCGCCAGGGCGACACCAACGACTCTAAGGGTGCTATGCAGGCCCACTAGGCGATTCGACTCACGACCTGACTACTTACGATTCGATGATCCTGTTTGGCGATTGTCGGAAAAGGCATGAGCTATTTGTGCTTTAAGGCCACACCTGGAAGATTAGCAAGGCATATTCATAGGCTGCACTTCCTCAGCTGGAATGCGAGGGCAGCATGAAAATTATCGAGATATCCAATGAAGTACTTGAAGATACTAAGACATCCTTGACATGCTCATTGTGTTCATGCATGTTGACATGGCTGACAAGGTGATTGCACCTAACTGAGTTGACGCAGGAACAACACGCGGCCAACATGCATGCAGGTATGCACCCCAGTTTTGTAACCTACCTGCCCACAATACCATCGATCGCACTCACATACTCGGCTCTGTTCTCGACTCCACCTGAGAACTTCGCTTCATGCGCACAACTATGTCGTTCACCAGCTCTTGCATCATCACGACCGCGCATGAACAAAGACGTGTTTGGGCTTCACTCTCTCTTTGTTGTTGTGAATGCCCGTCGACAAGGTGGAAGATGTTTCAATCTCTACTGGCTGTATGCAAGTAATGCTGATCAACAGACATCCACGATCGATCAAACCCAACCCTTGCCACGATGCCGCTGGGTTGAAACGCATGGCCCAACCCAACTACACCAGTGTATTGCGTCTATTAGATCCTCTTGAATACGCCGGTGCAGTCGACTGCGAGCTCGTACATGCGTTACTTCCAGTCAAACTCTGCACACAAGCAAACCGCAAGGCTGACAGGTCACGTTCGCTCGCAGACCTACAATTCTGGAGACATTCGAAACCTACTGCCCTCTTGATGCAGGCCTTTCCTGGTTCCACCCAGAATCCGATACTACAGATTTATGGTATTTGCATTGCAATTCCGGGCGAAGTACTCCACTGTTTTGCCCGGATAGGCTCAGGCGTACAACTTTCTGCTGCCTAAACCGGTCAGCTATACCCATCGACCCGATGGACATCTTGACTATTGTCGAACAAACATGACTCCTCCCGGGCCAGCCACACTGCTTCCTGTAATCTCGGAGAACGCATGCCTAGCTTTAAGCTGCTGTCTGCATACATCCCTGAGTTACTCGCGAAAGTTTACCGATCCTATTGTAGCGACAAACGCACATGCAAGTGGATGCAAGGAGTTTACTCCTATCGAAATAGTGATCGAAGTTTGCGATTCCGCAACCAGTATACCAATCCTTCTCGTTACCTCCATGCAAGCTTACGTTTATGCTTGGAGCGTCGGCTTGGGACGGGGTGCACATCTGCAGGGAGAACATAGTCAAAGAGGCCAGTCATACTAGCGTTGATGTGTTCATCTATAAGGACGGAGTTGACATAGAGCATCTGAGTCTCAAGCGGCACTCCTTGACATCAAGGAATATCCACTTTATTCCATATTTCCGACCATACATTCTCTGCTTTCAAGATGCCCGCCGCCAGGTCCACCCTTGCTACTACGCATGAGCACAGTACCTCCATTTTTGACAACTTCAAATCCCACTGCGATGCCAAGCGAGTTGACACCAAGAATACTGTCCTCACTCTGCTTCGCAATGCTTACGAAGATTACCTTGTCACAGAGGTGAACGCCAAAAAGATCGTGCTGTTCGACTATGCGTCCACTGATAAGGCACTGCTGGCATTGGACTCCAATGATGAGCAGTTTAACGCTACGAGGGACTGGAGTGCCGTAGGCGAAGGCATTGAGAAGAAGATGCACCCCGGTACGCTGACGGATGACTTCCGCTTCGCGAGGTAAGCCTCCCCCAAGCACTCCTTATAGGCCCGTACTTATACTCGACAGGTTCCAATATATCTGGGAGGGCAAAGAATTCCTTGTCTACTATGTAGTCTGGCAGGACACCTTCTCTCAGCCAAAAAAGCTTTTCTTCATCCTCCACCCACGCTCCGAGTCCCGCATCATCAACGGCCACTGCCAAGAGACCGACGCCCTGCTCCTCGCCGCAGGCGAATGGACATCCCAGCTGCACGAAGAGATCTTCGTCTTTGACAACGGGTACTGGGACAAATCCAAAGAGCTCTGGAGATCCGTGTCGGGCGCGTCTTGGACCGACGTGATCCTACCAACCAGCATGAAACAAAGCCCCATCGACGACATCTAGGGCTTCTTCGATAATCAGGAGTTGTACGCCCGATTCTCCGCCCCCTGGAAGCGCGGCATCATTCTGCACAGCGTCCCTGGAAACGGAAAGACAGTAAGCATTAAAGCGCTCATGGCCTCTTTGTACAACCGCCCGGACCTCATTCCCTCGCTGTACGTGAAGAGCTTCGAGACAAACTGTCAGACGGAGCAGTACGCTACACGGCAGATCTTTTAGCAGGCGCGCAGCATGGCGCCTTGTGTGCCGATCTTTGAGGATCTGGACTCGCTCGTCAACGATGATATACGGAGTTATTTCCTGAACGAGGTTGATGGCCTGGAGTCGAATGATGGTCTTCCTATGATTGGGTCTACGAATCATCTTGGTAAGCTTGATCCCGCGATCAGCGAGCGCCCGAGCCGGTTTGATCGGAAGTATCATTTCAAAATCCCGGGCGAGGAGGAGCGGGAGGTGTATGTGGAGTATTGGCGCAACAAGTTGCTGAAGAACGAGACAGTGGAATTTCCGGAAGAGCTGTGTGGCGTCATTGCAAAGGTGAGTGAGGGGTTCAGTTTCGCGTATCTCAAGGAGCTGTTTGTTATGGCCCTGTTGAGTTTGGTGAGGGGGTTCAAGGGTGACGACTTTGAGATTGTGGACAGAGAAGAGAAAGCCAGTAAGCCGCCTTCTGAGATTGCAACGCCAGAGGGCGAGAAAGAGAAAGAGGAAGACGAGAAGAAGGCAGAAGATATTTGCACTTGCAAACCTACGTGCGGAAAGTGCTCCAAGCCTCTGCCACCTACCCTGACCGACGAGCAGAACACTAAGAAGAAAGACGAAGCCGCGGAAGCCAAGCAGGAAGTCGAGAAGAACAACATGGTCATGCCTAGTGTTGAAATTCCGGCTGAGATGAAGAACAACCTGCTGCTGAAGGTAATTCAACATCAGGTATATAAGGGTATTGCATGCAGACATAGAAAACGAGAAGGACGAGGGGCCGGGGCGTGTAAAGGTCACGTTCGAAAGTGAGATGAGTAGCAAGGCTAGACGCTAGATGATAGCGACCGTAGCGTCGAGGTAGTGGTATCGGCAGTGTTGGTGTTTGAGGGTTCAGAAATCATGAGCTTAGCTGACTCCCGAGTCCGGTCAGGGCGTATTCAATCGACATCATACGTTACTGGGTATGCATCGGTCTCCGTCATCTCTTGTCTCGCTGCCTGCTTCCCAGCGTGAAATGGTACAGGCTCCAAAGATGTCGTGATGGCGATGAGCTGTAGCTCCCAAGATGAAACACAGGAGGGTGATGCTGTACTTCAGAAGGCGCTCCCTCGGCCACATCAGATAATTCAGATCTCAACACTCATCTTAGATCCCAGGTGGAGATCGGTATTTGAGGAGCAGATGAAGCAGGGTATCCACGAGCAGGAAGATACCGTACCTAACTGGAGTCGGTCTCCACAAAACAAAGGGACCCTCGTGCGGTTATATCGGAGCGTCCGTGGTAGCGTACCGCAGAACTACCGCTCGTGTGCGCAGATTGAACTTTGAGATGGGTTTGATCGCGTACGGGCCGACTCCACTGCACAGTGGTTCGGATGAAATGCACCGGGGTGTAGCTTGGAGTTTGTCCGTGGTTGTTCGAAAGCTTCTGTACATTCCGGTGCTTCCGTCTTGCGCTCATGACTGCCGCCAGGGATAATCTTGGGCCGTGAAAAGACGCTTGTGATGTAGACAAAGGCAATGATGCAATTGCGACCATAAATTAACAAAGAATAAGTCTTTAGCATGGCCCTCCTGACGCAGGGTAACGGCGCCGTCTCTCTGTGTTCCATACTTCGGCGCCGGACCGCCAGCACGGCCACAGACGCCGTCTCAGGGACACTCCCCAGTGGTGCCCACATCTCCCTCACAATTGCGCATCGATGTCATTTCGCTTGTGTTTTTAACCTTCCACATCAAGCTCCGTATGATACGGGTGGCCAATTTTGGTCTCCTGCCGATGGCGATCCACCTGCGCGGGGCGGACGGTCCTCCTACCTCGGTCGCGCACGAGATGTCAGCGACAGGTCGTATCGCAAAGGAGCCGCGACTATTGATTGTCAAGGAGATGAGTGTGGTGCATGGTGATTCGGTCGTCAGGACTCGGGGGAGGTGCCCGGGTAAGTGCAGACTTACAGCGGAAGGCGCAGAAGCCGATGTCACGAGTGTTGTCGAAGTACGGGGTCGACAATGGTGGTTCGAGGAGGAGGCTCCTCCCTGCATCGTCGATTGCCTGTTCGTACCCTCTCTCCTATTTGCTCCATCCGCATTCCTCCATCAGTGCACCGTTTCAAAAATCAAGCTTGGACACCAATACGGTACGATCGACGCAAAGTGTAACCTTGCACATCATGCTTGCCATCGCTGCCTGCCAAGGCTCCTAGTCTCTCCGTATTTGGCTTTTAGCCCTGCGCAAAACGTCACCTCGGGTCACCATGACCTCGCGTGCACTTCGGTAGAATGCGAGAGTTTGGTGCCATCAAATGCGCGCAGCACGCTCATTGGTTGACATGCCGTGCTATTCCATGGTCTGTGAGCTGTTAGAGGTGAAAGAGGTAAAGAGGGCGAAGCCTTGACAAGCGTACAGGGAAATAGTATACAGGAAACGGGAGCGTCCCCAAACAACCCTGCGGTGCGATCATTGCTGCTGTGGGCTCGTCATCTTTGTCTTGCCTGGTGGCCCTGTTTCCGCTGGCCTTCCTTGACTTTGCGCCCTTTCACCTCACTTTCTGTTTTTACCCCGGCCAAGCGCGGGCATTCCAGAGCAAAGGATTCGACCGTCTCCACATCATCATACTCTCCACACCAACACTGAGTTGTTGATGACCACGACCAACACACACCATGGCTAGATCTGCATTTACATGGGCGCGCGCCGCCGCCATCGCTGCCCTTGCACAACAGGCAGTCTCGCAGACATGCTGTAAGTCAGGGTTCACAATATGCTGGCTAGCAGTGACTGACAGGTGCAGATTACCCCAATGGTAACACAGCTCCAAGCACAGAGAAAGCATGCTCGTCAGCATCAGGTTCTGCTTGCTGTCCAGAGAATTGGGAATGCCTCGACAACGGTCTCTGCTATTACGCTCCCACCGGGCTCCACGGGAGATACAGCTGTACTGACAAGAACTGGAACTCACCTGGCTGTGCGTCTAATCTTTGTACATATAACCTGACCGTCTCTGGCGGTGAGTCTATCACCCAATGCTCGAACCACAACAACCAATGGTGCTGCAACGGCGATGCAACGAACGTGGACTGCTGTCAGGAAAAGCCGGAACCACGACCATTCTTCAACCTTCAAGACGGAACCGCATACGCTACAATTGGCTCGAATCAGGCGTCATCGAACCCGACCATTTCGACTGTCACTGGCCTTGCAACTTCTAGCTCAAGTGGGAGCTCTGCAACCTCTCAAGCTAGCTCAGCAGCAGCAGCAGATTCATCATCAGCCGCAGCTTCCTCAGTAAGCTCTTCTGTAAATACCACGCCCATCACCTCAGTCGCAACAAGCGTGCGGTCTGCTTCAGGTACTTCAGGCCCTGAGACTATCTACATCACCAACGTCATCACGCCAACTGCAACGGCCGACGCATCAAGCGGCGGGTCCTCAGGCGGCTCTGGCACCAACCTTGGTCTGATTATAGGCTGCGCCGTCGGAATTCCCCTCGCTCTCGCCCTTGTTGGCACTATCATCTGGATGCTGCGCAAGCGCCGCCAGGCTCAAACTCACCCTTACACGGCCACGCCTGATGGTGGCGAGTCTCCTCATATGGCATCTGCTGCCCTTGCCTCGCACAAGGAGACAGAGGTCTACCGTCACTCGCGCCCCGGAACCGCAGAAATCGACAGCAACCCCGTTGGCCCTGGCCGCCCGACCTCAACGATCCCCGGAAAGGCAGAGCTCGACTCTGGCGCAGGCTTTCAGCCAGGCTCAGGCACGCCGTTCGCTCCAGACACTGCGTTCCTTGGTGGCGGAACAGGTAACCACTCGACATGGGGCAGCTCACCACCCGGTTACTCGCCAGGGCAGGGTCAGTCACCTTTTGCGCATAATCATGAGGGTGCTGTGGAGCTCGACAGCTCGATGATTATGCCTGTCATCAACGAGAAGAGTGAGCACCAGTTGGAGTACCAGGCGTATCGACCTCCAAGCAACGCGGTGGAGCTGAACGCCGTGACGACGCCACCCGAGGATGTTGAGAAGCCGCTCAGCAAATGAGCGCAGCTGTGATCACATTTTCTTTCAAGCATAGGCGTTTTGGAGTGCAATAAAGGGATCGATACCATTTATAAAGAGAAGGTTATACGAGACATGGGTGTACATATATCTGAGGCGTACGAGAGGTCGCTTATTATGAACTAGATAACCTCTACTGCCCAATAATGAAGAATCGAACATCAGGCTGGTGCCATCACCTATGTGCGTGAGCGAGCGAGAGTCCGGACATCAGCCTCGCAAGATTGTTCAGATTGCCCGAGTGGGCCGCGGCGGGGCGGCTCTCGCCGTGAAGGAAGGTACGCGAACACATGTATCAGCCTTTCATAACTAGAGTCTTATCCACACGCCTTTCTCAGGCTCTTTGAAACAGGCTCACTGGCCAAAGATTTCATCTCAGATACCCAGCAGCATGAAGCTAGTGTGATATATTGCCCCCTCTTGACCCCTGCTCAGCTTGTGTTATGTGAAGTATTAACGATCTCCTTCATAGTAAAGCTTGTTTTGGCCACAATAGCTAAAGTTCTGAAGTTAGTTTCGTCACATTGGCGCGAGATGAAGAAGAAATTTTCCTGCTTTTTAAGGTGGAGAAGTCGGCGAGTGTTCTCTCACGCTCCCTTCCTCACTCCTCTCATCGCCTCATCACGTTTCTGCTACAAGTCTCTCTGCAAAGATGGCGCAAAAGCAGGCCCCCGACGATGAGTTCGATGAGCTGACCCTCGACTGTTCCAACCTGTCATCTACATACGAGTCTTGCTCGGCTAATATCAGCATACTCGCCCACAGACAGATGCAGAATAACCTAAATGCCCCCCTCATTCTTTGAGCTTATGCGCTACCCTCTATAGCATCTCAAAAAACCTTCATTCTCTGTAAGGGTATGGCAAGTTAGGCCGTAGGTAAGGCTTAATGTCGAGAGAATAATGGCAGAGGTTGAAGAACTACGGTAACTCACAAAAGAAATAAGTGAAAGCTTCTAGAATCTGGCGCAGTGCATGACTGGTGGATACACATGCAAGACTGCGGCATGCTACAGAGATGAGTTCGTAAGCAAATGTTCAGACTTAAATAAATTCTCGATCGTACAATTCAGCTCGAGAGCGACATTCCTGAAACCTGGAAACACTTGCTGTGACAGCTCAGGGCGGAGCTGCAGCACATACGTCAGTACATTGATGACATCTTGATCCTCCCGAATACCAGATTGAGTTGCACCTGAGGGAGCAGGAGGCTGACCGTGCTGCTGGAAATAAGGCTGAGCAAAGGGAATGTAACGCTGGACGCACAGAGACGGCTACTCATCTGTGGAACTAGCAGAAGTGTTTTTCCTGGCGGTCAATCTATAGGATTTAGAAACGCCCCTGAAGGTCATCACGAATGGGTTATTGGTGCTCATGACTTGTCAATTTAATGTGTATAAGATTAAGAGTTCAATTTTGTATAACATGATCATGAAATAGCGAGGAATCGCAGTTTCAAGATTGAGAACTATTATCATTGTAATTCTAGTCTAATCTAAGCATGCAGATAGTGACTGCAAAAGCAAGAATGGGTATCGATTGCTGCGGCCAAAGGCTACAATCAATTTCAGGATAAGGGGCCGGAACGCCAGACAACTAACGCCGCCCGGGAGGAAGTCGTTGAGAACGTGAACTCATGAAAGTGTTGTACAAGAAGGCAGAGATGCTTTACATCATCACGCCAGTGACGACAACGGTGGCCATAGCCAGATAGCCAGCGTACTTGCCAGTCTTCAGGGTCATGGCACCACTGTCATCGTCGGTACCGCCGGGTGCGGTTGTTCCATTCGGGAGCGTTCCATTTATAACAAGGTTACGTGTTCCATTGACATCAGAAACCGTAACGAGAGTTTTGTTGAGTGCGGCGTAGCTCCCATTCCCTACTAAGTCGTTGTAGTAGGCCTGGTCGGAGTTGTCGTCGCATCCACAAGGGCTGTACTGTTGGCAGAGGCAGGTGACTGGGAGCGTGGTATTTGTACCGTTAGGATTAGTCTCGTTGGTGTCGGTTCGGTTGTAGAATCGGTATGGTGAAAGATAGTAAGGGTATGCTGAATACAGCCAGAGACCGGGCATGATAGCGAGGGCACCGGCGCCTATAAGCAGAGGGGCGGCGACAAGTCCCTTAGGTGTCCGTGACCCAGCGGAGTAGGGCACGGAGGCGCCGCCACCGTAGTATCCGCCACCATACGCGCGAGGAGCTCCAGAGCCAGAGCGTGTCGAGCCTCCCGTCGAAGAGCTAGAAGAAGTGCGACCGCTAGAACTACTGGAGGTACCGCCGGATTTACCACCAGAGCTACTACCAGAACTACTACCACCTCCGCGACCACCACCGCCCTTTCTTTTCTCTAAGCTGTGTTCCGGTGCGACGACTTCTGCTGCTCGTGGTTGCGACTCGGCATGGTCTTCGATGAGGTGAATGGCGTCGACTTCAGGTATCGATGCAGCGTTCGCTGCTGATGTGGCGAGCACGCCGTACGCAACAATATTTAAAAATCTCATTGTCGGGTAGATGTAATGTGAAAGCGCGGAATGAGTCAATGCGCAGGTATCGTTCGGTTGTGCGCGAAGTTCGTATCCGGAAGCGGTGAAACGGTCAGAGGGTAAGTCGACGGTTGCAGAAAGGCTGGGGATAATTAAAGTTAGACGCAGTACTTTGTTTGTATACTGGTTTGTGAGGAAATAGCAGGCTGACTAGGGCAAGCATTGGGCTTATATGCAGGTGTGGACTACGGTGAGCTCATTGCAGGAGGCGATACACAGCCCTGCGTCATGAGATGGAAAGCCTTAGGCAAGACCCTGAACTAAGGGCGGGGTTAACCGGAACCGGAGTTACAGTACACACAGCCCTGCGCTACAACTCCACAAAGAGACTGATTGGAAGGTCACATGCTCGCCACATGTGGCAGTGAAAGTCAATGTAAGCCTATCACATCGCCTACGACTTGGCGCAATCAAAAGCATTACGGCCCTTTGGGCATCGAACTTCAGGAATCATAACATCCACGGCCCAAGGGTTTTGTTATTCGTTGTTCCTCGGACGTTGCTGGCAAAAAGCGTTGACGTATGAGTTGCAGGATGAAACTCACCAAGAAGTTGGAAAACATCATGGAATGACTTCACCGCTGTCGATGTGTGCTTGCCAAGCAAGCGGGAAGCGCCAAGCTTTGCAAGCAAAGTCAGCTAGTGGCCAACGCGACTCATGTGCCCGTAAAAGATGGTCATCAACTGTACCGAAATCCGAGGAGAACGATCAGGCATTGATGTTCGATGTGAACCAAGCCACGGTTCGTTGTTACAGTCGTTGGTATCGAGAGCAATCCTGCTCAAGCGACAAGCGGGGTTGGTGTGACCTGCACGACCAGCGTGGAGTAATCCCCGACCATCCGTCATTGTACTCAGAGAGTTGGTACTGTATGTTGACAGTAGGAACCTACCTTGCGTTCGAAAAAATCAGTCGGCGGAGTCGATCGTCTTTGTGCTGAGGCAAACTTCGCGTCGAATCAAGAAGGTATGGTAACTCTGTACATCTGCGGCATTATTCCCGGTGATCCTCAATGTGACGATGGTAGAATTCAGGCAACCAACTGGCGATGGCCAAACTCGGCAGGAGCTCACAAGGCGCAGCGCAAGGCGATCCAACGGTATGTGACTTGAGACAATGATCCAAGATAATCGTTGTGTGAGCACCTCCATTTTAAAGGTCTACCATAACGCTTGCTACCAATCGTCGAGTTACGCTGAGGTGAAGGCCGAGACCCGATGAAAGGCGAGGCATTCATCAATAATTGTGAGCACTTGTGAGCTCACTGCCGGATCACTATGTCGCTGGCCCGGCCAGTAATTGATCCAGTCCCATGCTGCTTCATCTTCTTGAACGACGGTGAGCGTCTAAGTCTGTGTGCGTGTTGAGACCAATGTGGACCGTGATATGACAACATTCGAATCGATAAAAAAGTGAACTCATCATTTGCTAAGTGTCTCGCCGCGTGATCGACTTGGCCAGTGTACTGGTCATGAATGGTTCCAGGGTGTTTGGGTGATTTCACAATTAGCCCTGCACTTGTAAAGAGAATCATCGCATACTTCCTGCTAAAGCCCCGATCTCCAAGGTACAGATTCTTGTAAGTCAGTCGTGCTGCTTCACATTGGGCATATGTTTGTCGAGTTATAATATGGTCGAGACTTTGCGGAGTATAAACGTTCTGTCAATGTCAGGATCGCTCAACGACGAAATGACTGACAAAGGCTTGAAGAAGGACGAGCTACCCCTGCAAGACAAAGTTCCCTTGATATTGTCCTTCTGAGGTCATCTGTAGGGAGATTCTGCTGCCTGCAATGCTGCTTGTAGAAGCAAGATGTGACTATGTATTTGATGCCTCGCATGTATGTAGCGATGTCTCTCGACATCTAGCACAGGTTCTCGAGTCTCAGGAAGCCCGTCAGTAAGCTACAGACTCCAGGAGCAGCCTGGAGGCATTCAGCGAACTCAATGCCTCCGTTGGTCTTGCTTGAGCGACTGAATTTCTTTCTTCTTGCCTTCGAACCGTGTCTGAAAATGCACAGCAATCGGATATTGCAAAGGCATTCTAGGGTCCACTGGCGGCTCTCAACTGAGTGCGAGTGACTTGCACCTGTCCCTTCATGGTCATCGTGATGCGTGACTGGTTCATTGGCACAGCTGCAGGGTTTCTCTTATGCAATTTACTTAGTTAAATATGCTTAAAGCATTGTAAATAACTACACGCATTCTCGAATGCAATCACATGCACAATAAAACGGCAGAACTCCTTTTCCGGTCCGTACCGAAGCTTGCGATGCCCTCACATGCCTACCTCTCCGTCCAGTATCAAATCTTACATCCCTCTACCGTCTGCGCTAGTTCTTCTTCTCAAAGTCACCCCCTGGTTTCCCAGGCGTGTGCTTCAACTCATGATTATCAAACTCTTGGCCCGAGAATTTGCCCACACGGACCATTTCCTGATTCCTGCGCGCCGCGATGCTATGCTTGTTGACGGTGTCGCCGTGGCGATCTTCGACGGGCTTGGGGACGTCGGAGGCATAGGCGGCTTCGTGGCGGTGGCCGGGTTTCAAGTCTGAAGAGTTCGAGGTTGATGATGAGGCCGACGAGGATCCTGTGGCCAAGGAGGCGTTCGAGGAAGATGCGCTGTTTGAAGGGGTGGAAGGGGTGGAGGAGGAAGTGATGTAGTAGAGAGCTGCGGCGCCGATGGCGGCAGTCGTGGTGAGCCCAGAGGTAGTCAGCGCAAGTAAATGCAGCGGCAGATTTTCGAGAACTTACCACGTCAGTCGCGATGATGTCTTCAGTATCTCCTTTGTGCGCTGTTCATAATCCGTGCCATACTGTCTCCTTGCTGTTGGACATTTGACCCTGCGCGGCGCGCAGGACAGAGCTCGTGATGATGCTGCTCTTGTCGAAATCATTATCCTAGGTCTGCAGATGGCGTTTGTGAGAGCTTAGTTGTGCCGTGAACTCTACAGTATGTCGTTGGAGACTGTCAACGATCGTTGTTGGTCGCGCATATGTAGACAAGGCTTGTTGATTACTCTACGTCATTGGCTTGGGTACGCGCCTGATCTAACGACGCGTCTGGGCACTATGCCGTTCGACCAATGTTGCACTCATCTACAACCCCACGAATACTGAATTTGCAAGGCTCTCGATGCTGGAGTGTGGTAAAAGCAAATGCGAACATAACCGCGAGCGCGCTACGCTGCTTGAACCTGCCCATTTTCCATCCCGATCATCATACAGTTCCAGCATGGCGTGAAGCCCTTCAGCCATTGATGTTGATGATGCAAAGTCGATTCGATGCCACGACAGGCAGGCCTCTACTTGGTCTGTAAGACGAGCAGAGAACAGCAGTCCAAAAGCCAGTCACCCTGATTGAACGAGGATCTGCAAGCTGCCTGCGTCTGCCAGTAGGGTAGGAGCAAGCAGGTATCCCGAATAACAACGCACAACAAGAACCTTCAAGTTCAAGCGCTCAATCTGGTGCGGACCTCGGCGACCGACTGCATAGCGCAGCCAGGCATCGCGAGTGGTGTGAGACGAGCTGGCTGAGCATTTTCATGGACTCTTTCTCCGGCGATGCTCGTATTAAGCTCACGTGATGAAAGGTTGGTACCATTGCTTGGTGCTATTTCGGTGGTGACGATTGGGGCGGTTCTGGCGTGCTACTGTCATGGACCGTTTGATACTTTAGGTACTCCTCTTGAAGAGCCTTCTGCATCTCGAAGTCGGCCTGTCGTTCGCGCTTGACCCGCTGCTGTTCGTAGTCACGGATAACACCAGCGTGCATGGCCTGCATCCAAATGTCAGATCAAGTATCGTGTGGCGTAGGGATATACGAACGGCTTTGTCCTGCCTCTGCGAGAAGTGCACGAATCCAACAGTGCCAATTGCGACCGCACAAGTAGTCGCCAGTGTAATCTGGGATGCTCGAGACATCCTAGCTGTGCTGAGTTGGTGATTCGAAGAAGTTGTTGCGGAAAGTTGCGGGCGATTCGAGATCAGATGGGAGCTTGGGCCAGCCCACGAGGCGGACCTGCCGCCAAGGTCGAAGCCGCTGCTGCATCATAGGCCTCTCCGCAACGACCACCGCGATATCGCAAATCCACAGCAACTCGTCCAAGACCCTCAAGATGGTATGAATTTGAATTCCTTACAAATACACACACAATGTTAACGCTTTGCACAGTCCGCCCAAAACTCCGCGGGAATTCAGACGCTGCTTGACGTAAGCACCGCAACCCACTTCAACAGTACACAGCTCACATAGTATCCAGGCCGAGCGCGAGGCCCAGAAGATTGTCCAGCAAGGTAGCCCATACTATAACCACCCAACGAGAGACAGAAGCTAACCAATAATGCAGCTAGAGAATGTAAATGATCACTCCCAACCGCCGACCCAATACAAACCTAACTGTTGAAGACCGCACGAAGCGAGTAAAGGACGCGCGAAGCGAGGCGCAGAAGGAGATCGAGGACTACAAGAAAGAGAAGGAGGCCGAGTACCAGAAGTTCGAGAAAGAGGTGCGCAGGACCTCCACGATGCAATATCTTGAAATGGACGTGAAGGACTAACGACCCCCTAGCACAGCTCCGGCAACAAGAAGGCTGAGGACGACGCAAAGAAGGATACAGACACGAAGGTCAAGGAGGTCGAGAATCTAGGCAACAAGTCTGGCAGCAAGGTCGTCGAGCAATTGATCGCCGCCGTCACGAACGCCAACACAAAGCCCCCACGCAAGGAGTAGAGCGACACTTCAATGATGACCGAACGAACAATATGCCTGCGCCAGCTACGACGATTGCGTCGTAAATGATCTAGGCTCTATGCCCGGCATGTAGCGTAATGTCCTCTTCATGCCTACCGATACCGTCCGGAGACGCGGTTTTGAAGACCCAGCAATAGAAATCCGATTTCAAGCGAGTTTCTTCTTACCGAGCGGTCGAACAGCCTGTGATTTACCATTGCATGCTCCAAACTTATGACCAGGACAATGCGTGGCATCTCCTTCAAGACAACTGGACTATTGCTGGACATCGTGACTACCTCTCAAGTTTGTCCTCATGTGAAATCGCCGTTTGCATTCTGTATACGGATTTGTAGAAGCAGGAGTCATATTTGACCGATCTACGCGCCAGACGATTGCTTGCATGTGTGAAAGACCCCTGCTCCACCATGTCGCGTTCGATACGTCACCGAGCTAACGGCGCGCGCCAAAGTAAGTTCGGGGCTCTGAGCCTCAACATCAACACCACGATGCGCCAGCCCCAATGATACGGCTATGTAATCGAGCGCCTTTTCGCTCTCACACACTACATAAACCCCTCTTACACACTTCGACACAATGGTCGGCCCCGCGCCAGTTCAGCAGCACAGCATGGCGCAAAGAAGACCCGCGGATCGAGTCTATGAGCAGAGAGATTACTGACGAGTTTGCGGTGATTCGTGAAGACTATGGTAAGTCATAAAACTTGTGCAATGAAGTCATGCTAATTTCAACAAGCTACTCCTGTCCGTATACGCTCCTGGCCGCAATTCAACATCTGACACGGGCGCAGAAACACACAATCGTCCTCGCACACGGTCTTCTCGGCTTCAGCGAACTTCGACTCGCAGGACAGTTTTTCCCTGGTCTCAAGTACTGGCGTGGTATCACAGAGGCGCTCTCAGCCAAAGGCATCGAGGTCATTGTGGCGACTGTGCCACCCAGCGGCAGCGTCGAGGCAAGAGCAGCGAAGCTTGCGGAGAGCATTGCCGCAGAGGCAAAAGGGAAGGAAGTCAACATAATCGCTCACAGTATGGGAGGTCTCGATTCGCGCTACATGATCAGCCAGCTCAAACCGGCCGATTTCAAGATCATGTCTCTGACTACGATCGCGACACCGCACCGAGGCTCTTCGTTCGCCGACTACATGTTCGACACCATTGGTCCTCGCCGGATCAAGAGGATATACAAAGTCATAGAGTACTTCGGGTTCGAGACAGGCGCGTTCTCGCAGCTTACACTGAAATACATGAGCGAGAGCTTCAATCCGAGAACCCCGGATATTGAGGATGTCAGATACTTCTCGTATGGCGCATCTTTAGAGCCTGAGCGATGGTCTGTCTTCGCTCCATCACACGCGATCGTCAAGCGAGAGGAGGGCATCAATGACGGTCTTGTGAGGTACGCGTACTCGATATTCGATGCTTCCAATTGGCTGACCACACATCCAGCGTCACTTCAAGTCGATGGGGAGACTATAAAGGAACACTAATCGGTGTCAGTCACCTTGACTTAATCAATTGGACTAATCGTATGAAATGGTGGTTCTGGAGTCTAACAGGGAAGAAGAGAAAGTAAGGCCCTTGTCTACATTTCTGAGAACACAGTCGGCTGACAACGGGTAGTTTCAATGCTATCGCATTATATCTAGACATCTGTGGTAGGTGTGAGCATCGAGCATCGCGCTTGTTCCCGGACTTAGCCCACATACTGACTGTGATGTAGACATGCTTGCGAAGGAGAAGCTATAATCTCATGAACTATACGTAAGGCGCCTAGGTAGCTTCGACATCAGGACACAAGGACGCGTAAGGCACCACCGAGCCCAGCTCGCAGCACCCAGTAGAGCGAGAACAGAGTGAGATAAGGCCCTCGATGAACCCGATGGTGCGGCTGCGGTTGTGGCTGTGCAGTACACAATGCATGAGTTGTGATAGCACAGTGTAATATGCTGGAGGGTAATCCAGATACCGATGAGAGATAAATAAATATAGAGTATCAATCTCCATGGGTCGTCAACCGCTGAAACATCTCCAGAAGCCTGTGAGGGTAGGCGCGTTTGACCCATATGACGTAGCCAAGCCGCCGCCCCTCCGCCGCGCTCCGACAGTTTGACAATTGTGACATTTCACCTGCAGCAATACTCAAGCAACAACGACACGCGTTTCTTGGGCTGTGCCGCCCGTTCCGTAAACCACAACTCAGCCGCCAGATAATCCTGCAGAACGCACGACACTTGTTGTTTCGACATAAAGTGACATGCTGCCCGACCCCCACCATACTTGCGACTATCCGTTCACCTGATATCCACGACGACAAAGCCTGTGCAACTCCGTAGTTACACAAATACGATCGTAGCCTCAAGATGCTGGTATCAATTGCGCTCGATCATCCTCACGAGCACTATACAAACCTCGATGTTATTCAAGGAAAAGTGTATCTGCGGGTGCCGAATCCTACCAATGTCGGCAGCATCGTAGTGAAGCTCGAGGGCGAGTCGAAGACGAGACTACTTGCGCCGATACATCCCAGTAGACCAGACAAGCAGCGACCGGTGTTGGAAGTACACAAAGTCCTGTACAAGACGCAAGTATTATGGCCTACGGCAATGCAACAGGATGACCTCCTCACGAACAACAAAACCGGGTTCACCATGCAAGCTGGCAACTTCGAATACCCTTTCCAGTTCAAGGTGAGTCAAGCGAACAGGAGCTGTGCGCAACCACTCATAAGAACAGATTCCACTGAACACCTCTTGCCATGCGCAACAAGCGACCGCACCCATCTCGAATATCTCTTTCGCCAACACGATACCCGAGTTCGCAAAGACTCCGACACAACACATCAAGTCCGCACTGCCACCGTCCCTTACCGGGTTTCCCGGCGAGGCTGAGATTCGATACTTCGTGAAGGTCACAGTGAATAGACCATCGCTGTTTAAAGAGAACCCAAGGGCAGTCGCGAGCTTCACACTGTTGCCAATCGAGCCACCACGGCTGGAAAGGCAAGATGGCGAGGCATATGCAAGGAGACAACACCAGTTCCTGGAGAATGCGCCTAGCGTAGCAGCAGGAAAGAAGCTAGGTCTCTTCGACAGGAAAAGCTCCTCAAGTGTGCCAACATCACCTACATCTTTAGGCTCTCCACCACGCGTCTCGCTCGATGCTCGGTTGCCGAACCCCGCTATTTTGACAGCCAACCAAGATATGCCTCTGCGGGTGCTGATGAAGAATATGAGCCCGCGGGCGAAGAACGTATATCTTCAGATGCTTCAGATCGAGTTGATTGGCTACACGAAAGTGCGGGCGCATGAAGTTGCTCGGACAGAGTCAAACAGCTGGATCCTCTGCTCATTCAGCAACATGGCTATCCCGTTGGGAGCGCCCACGGACGCTGTGGAGACAGAAGTACCTATCAACCCAGAGTACTGGTCGGACAAGCCGATTCCACCTACAGTTCCACCCACATTCCAAACCTGCAACTTGTCACGCTTATATGAGCTGGAAGTACGCGTAGGTATCGGCTACGGCTCCTACAAGCAAGGCGAGGACCAGCTAGTTGTCCTACCACTACGATTGCCGGTTAAGGTCTACTCTGGCATCGCCCCTCCCAAGGCGTTGCTTGAATCTGCATTGACGGGTGAACCAGGCAACACGGCTAACCTCGGTGTACCGCCTCCAGCACAGGGACCGCACACGCCTACAATGCCAACTCACGCTGGGTTTGGTGGGCCAAGCGCGTCTGCTAACGCAACGCATCGGCCCCAGAGTGAATCTTCCGAGGCGCCGCCGCCGACTTATGAGGAAGCAGTCGGTCAAAACTTGCCCCCGATTAACGGGTACAGAGGGACATACCAACCTCCTCCTGTTCCCGAGGGAGCACCTAGGTTCTCGGACGAGAAGAGGCGATAGAGGAGTCATAGCACAAATGTGGAGCGAAGAGAAGAGAGAACGATCTATCTGGTGACACAAGGGATGGCGATTGCCGCGATTGCCTCCGCGGTCTGCGATGGGGCTGGGCGGCCGTTGGGCATGGCGGATGTGGACGTGGGAGGAGACCTACGGGCCGCAGCACGACGGTAGAACTATGTTTCTAGCCAATCACTTAATACCTCAAGCACCTTACTGAGGCCAAATCAAGCCCTCGAAACGAAACAAACCTCCATGTTTCACGTCCGAGAACGTCCCAAGTCCAATCAAGATTCCGAGGGTGACTCTAAGAGAGAAGCTTCTAGCGAATCTCGCGAATGGTTACCGGCCGAGTCGTACCAGGACATGGTACCATTGCACTGACAACACATCTATTCGCCGTCTCCGTCCAATGAAATCTGACCCACAAGCATTACCTGGATATCACCTGACTCGGCTATTGGTCCTGCGCTGCATAGCGAACTGGATCTGCGGAACCGGCCGTGAAGGATGAATGAGGACCTCCAGGCCAACAGAGCGTTCACGCAAAGCATAATTGCTTTTTCCACGAGGCTGGGGTGACACAACATGTCGGTCGCGTGGAACACATGTAAACAAACGAAGAGACCACCGAACCAACACGACTCAGCGGCGGAGAGACCGATCAAAGAGACGGTTCATGCAAGTGCGGCATTTTCACAGCAGTGTCGGGCGGACTCTGGCAGAAGCCGTGGATGGTGCAAGTTGTGCGTCTGGCCAAGACACGCACGATGCTGCTCGCCTGAAAGAATCCTAGAGTTGCTGCAGGTCAATGGGCTAGCGGTGGGGGGCGAGTCAGCAAAGTGGATGCCGGGCCTGTTCTGGAAGCGTGCAGCCCAACACGGCGAGAGGTTTCTTTGTTGTCGTGTTGTCCTTACGAAGGGCCTGCTGTCTTGCTCGCTATCTCGATCGTTGCGCCGTTGCTCGCCGTTGCTAAGGTGGACTTCCTTGATTTCGTGCGTCGCAATTATTGTGTGATGGCTAGACTTGTTGTGGTGTATCTCGAGTGAAGAGTAGTCCTGACAAGGACTCGCTTATCTTACCGAAGATATTTGTTGAAGCACGGTGCAGCGAAGATCAAAGTTTGGCCAAAACGTTTCAACGTGTTAATGCTTCAACAGCAGGGAGGCCGGCCATATATGATGCTGTGGCGGACGGTGTGGACACTGTCAAGCTGAGCTGCGGGACGCGCCTTCCGGCAACTTATCGATAACTCTGTTTCGCGCACGTTCACGAAAGGACTGCATCTCAGACAGACGCGGGCGCGCACACCAGCGCAGGAACTGCGGACAGGCGCAGAATGTTTTTGTTTTTGCCCTCAAATCGCGACTCTCCATGGCAATATGCACAGTAGCGCAAGCGGGAGTTAACGCGCCTTGCCACTGCTACACGCGATTTCGAGCGCTGACCGCCAGTCCTTTGTGGCCAGTCACAGCGCCCAAGAAACTACTGCAAGCCTACTGCAAGAGCTGCATGCTGTATCCCGCGCAGCGAGTCTTTCCATTCGCTGCAATCCATGAAACGTTTCAAGCCTACTCCAGGCAGCAGCCCACTCTGACCCAGCCGCCGAATCGTCGCGTCGAACACCATATGAACACGCTCTCCCACCGTGATATAGTCGCGTTTTCCTCTCAATGAACTGGCCGCAAAGAGAAGAGACGTGTTTTGGGGACGGGATTCACTGCCATCATCACAGCATGTCTGACTCACACCTGCATCTCACCTGTAGCGCGGCCCCGCATGTCGAGGATGCGGTAAATACTAGCTCCTCGAGGGCGCCCGGGTTCCTGAGGATTCCACGATGCCCTGGAGGTTGACCACATTCACCGACTTTTCATGCACTCCTGAATATTGACGATTCAGTGACGGCTCGAGCTTCCCCACCTCTTTGCGAACCTCTTATGACGAAGCCGTACTTGCTACTACCCACCAGACCGACACTCTGACGCAGTTTTCCACAGAATCTTGAATGCCACCCAATACACATCCATCCAATGTATTCCCAGCGCCAGGCGCCGCCTCAGCTGAAGCGCTCCTATTCGGGGGATAGCCAAAGCAGTTATGCTAGCCGTGCGACAACTGCTTCAAACTCCAGCGGAAAATTGCTTTTTGGTGAGATACCGTTATCGCCTGCGACCACTGTAGATGGACGATGTAAGACGCCCTAGAGCCCAGCCTCGTGTGGCAGATCATTAACGGAACGCAGCGGTGCGATCTTACGGTTCAGTATGCAACCTTGTGTTATCCACCAGTTCGGTCTTTCTACGATTCTGGCTGAACGACAAATGTCGCGACAACATGCTCGACCAAATGGAAGCAGAGGATCTAGCCAATCTCCGCCTCGCCTGCCATGATATGTCGACGCGCGCTGCGCCTTTCCTTTTCGATTCAGTCACTACTACTTTCAAAGCATCAACCTTCACGAAGCCTGCGCGCCTTGAAGCGCTTTCTAGGATAGGACGCCACATCAAGACGCTCACTTTCCATATGCCGCACACTCCTGAGACCTTCCTGCCGCCAGTCATTGACCCGGAGACCGGAGCCGAACTTCAATTCGTATACGAGCCCCAGGTCCAGAACCCGCAGAACGGCCCCGCGAAAGACAAGACGCCAAAGTACGGGAGCTGGGAAATGCAAGACCTTCTCGTTAAGCAGTACCCTCCTCTGTTCCATGCAGCGACAAACGTTCCCTCCTTTGTTTCCGCCTTCTCTGAGCTCATCAACCTCACACACCTGAAGATCTCGTGCCCCGGCTCAAACAACCAAATTCGACACCGCCGGACAGTAGTCGATTACGCGCTCATCTCCATCCGTATTGCCGTCGAGCGTGCGCCATTGTACAGCCTGACTGCGCTGTCAATGCATCCCATCCACGCTGGCGGCCTTCTCTACCTTCACCCCATGCACGGCTTTGGAAGCACACCATCATCCGCCAAGCGCTGGACCCAAATCCGAAGGCTGTCTATCTGTATGGAGTCTATCCCACTGGTAACATCATCCGACAAGATTCGCGCGCAATCGATTGAACATTTGCGCATTCTTCATGCCTACCTGCGAACTTTGTCACGTGGTGTCACGAGACTACATTTCCGATGGAAGGGCGAGCGCGGCCCATCTCCACTTTCTCTAGACAAGGAGCCCTGCATGCAACCCGTCGAGGACGAGATGACACACCCCACTATGCGCAGCGAAGTCAAGGGCCCCAAGCCTCTCCGGTTCACCCGCCTGCGCTGCATGGAGCTCGAAAACGCCGTCATGGACTCGACCCAGATCTCCAACTTCATCGAAACCCACCGCCGCACCCTCATCGACTTCAACTTCGAAGACGTCAAGCTCCGCGAGGGCAGCTGGGACGACGCGCTGCAGCCCCTGACCATCATTACCGGCAGTGACCGCTGGAAGAAGACCCAGGAGGAAGTCATGGACGTCCCTATCATGCTGTCCCCTATCGAGGCCGAACCGCGCATTATGGGCCCGCTCCTGGAAGAGGTCGACGCCGCAATCGAGGACGCCAGCAAAGACCGAAACGGTCACACGCTCTCGCGCTGGCTCAGCAAGCCCAACCAGAAGCTGAAGAAGAGCCCCGCCATCGGCACGCCCAATCACAGCAAGAAGGACAGTTTCTTCGATGCGGATCATATGAAGCGGTTTCTGCGCATCTCGAGCTGGAAATAGATACGCCTCTGCTTCTCATGCTCTATTGACGTTTACCTAAAGTAGGACGATAGGTGGATTGTGTTTATTCTGTACGCACTAGCTGCGGCGTTGGTGGAGTCGAGAGGTATGCGGTCCGGTCAAGTCAAGATAATCACGGTGATACCCAGGGTTTGGAATTGGAGTTCTCTCACCAGCCACGGACTAGGCGGTGACGGTTGCGATTGCATTACGATGAGCCATCATGTACAGGCGCAAGAACCAGCTTCCTCTGGCTCCACCAGCCAATAGGAGGGGTGGTTTGCGCTGCGGCTCGGTTCCTTTTTGTGTTTCTCGCGGACCTTCGCTCTTTGGTCCGCTTTCCTTTGTTTCATGTTTCGTCTCAAGACTTGACGCTCGACTGGACCGACCTCTCTTATGTCTCTGCTTTTACTTCACATCACAGTCTCTTCGGAGTCTTATGCCACGTGCTTCGGCTACCTATAACGGCCTTCTTCACGAACATACTTATGATACTTCACGGACGAAAACCTGTAGATACAAAACGACATGACTAGCATTTTCACGATCATTCAATAAACTTTTCTTTGTCAAATCTAACGAAGATGCAATACAAGCCTGTCTCCCAAATACTCATTGGTCATGTGCGACTCGTGCTTGAAGCGCATGCCGAGACTTCCACTGGACAGGCACCGCGATTGTACGTACCGATTGTTCATGCTTGCCCCCCATGCACTTTCACCGACCCAACACTAAGTCAGAGCTACAAGCTGGGGAATATTGACGTTGAATCGCATGAAAGGAGCCTCCTAGTGCACCGATTTGAAGGGTGGCTGACCGCAAAGGCCTCTTTGTCTGACAGATTACAGAACTGAATATAAACACCCTGACTTGCCGACAAGCAACGGTCACGAAGTTGCTGTCTCTAGATCTTCGATAGGCACAGGTACAAATGATTTTGCGCAGTTCCATGTTGCCGAGTCTTTGCTGAACACTTCCAGCGACCGACTCGATCGCTTTGGTTTGTAGCGCCATGGAGGGTTTCCGATGCACACTTGGGCCTAACACATTGTCACCTGCAGCAGACTGGCCCTGATAGACAGTGTTGGGTTTTTGTTCATTGTTCGAAGCGCCAAGATGTAGCGGTGATATCTACAACTTGCTCTTCGGCGCCTGCGCCTGCGCGTTCTTAAGGATAGGATCCAGCTTAGTCGCCTACAGAGAACGTCAGCGCACTCTTCTCGTCCACGCAACCCATTCTCACTTACCTTCATGACGTCGCCCTTGACCTTCAGCTTCCCGCTCATGAACAGCTTCTGCGCGTTCGCCTTGCCCTCGACCAGTTTCTGGAATTCGGCGTCGTTCAGTACCAGCGTCACGTTCGCTTTCTTACCCTCGGGCGCGACGCCCCGGCCCACTGTGCCGCTCTCCTTTAGGTCAATGTGCCACGATTCTTCTTTGCCGTTGTTCTTGAGCGTGAAGCCGAAGATACCGTTTCCGGATTTGATGGCGGCTTTGCGGTCGGCGGGCGAGGCGGAGAGCGAGGCTTGGATTGCGTCGAAGGCGGCGGAGGAGGGAAAGTTGTCTGTGGGTGTTAGCTTTGGGTTCAGTCTGCGTGTTGCGCCTGTCTGGTGTTCTTCCGCGTGAGGGATGGTCACAAGCTGCATTGTCGCTCGACACTGCTTATGGAGGACAATAGAGCGGATACGTGCCGCCCAACATTGTGTACTGCCCCAACGTGCGTGATTTTGGAAATTTAGGTAACACGCAGTGCTTACCAAGCGCGAGAGACATGTTGGCGGTGTTGATGGCTAATATGCTGTTGGAGCGGTCGTGAAGCTATCGTGAAGAACGAACACAAGCTGCGGGGGAGAACAGATCAGGGCTTGGGGTACCTGGGGTATATGAACAGCTTTACAGCTCGGAGGCTTGTGACAATGATGATGTAGATCAAGTCCGGGGTTGACGCATGTGAACACAACCATTTGACGCTAAACCTATGCCGAGGCAGGATCTATGGCACGTGTGCATGACTTCATCTTGCTAGAACGAAGAAGGCAAGTGAAGTGATTGTAATATTGCTCAAGGATTGTACTATCGATAATGTTCAGTGTGGCAACATTTTTGGAAACTTGTGTTGTTGCAAGGCCTTCGATATGCAAGGTACGCTGGTTCGAGAGCGAAGATGACGTGGAGAAGCGCTAATATGCGTTCCTTCACGCCCAAGAAAGCGCGTCCAGCATCCTCGTTATCGAATCCTTCGCGCCCTGATTTAGCTCCATCTCACACTTCTTTAGCATCCGGATGCTCTACAGCTGATGAAGTACGATCTCAACCTCACGTTCGGCGAGATCTTCAACAGTGAACGTCCGGCCCTCCTGAAACAGCTGATTGCCGTTCAGCAATAGTTATAAAGCAAAACGGAAAGCATCTGAGTGGGCAGAGAACCTAAGTTTCATTGACATCTCGACCGTGCGCTACAGAGGCCAATGAACCTGGCCACCAGAGACCTTGATACTCCCCCTGACTGACCAACAAGACGATGACAGTGCATACGTCGCTGTGTCCTGGCGATGGACTGGCGGCAATGACCTGCCTCCATATGGCTGCGACAATCGAGAGACTTTTGGATACATGTTCCAGCGGCCGGGCAAAGAGCCACGCAAAAGCAAGTTCCCCAGTCACCACCTCGAACGCGCGATTCTATTCGCGCAAGCGAAAGGGATCGAAAAACTTTGGGTCAATATAGAGTGCATTTTCCAACGACCAAAAGACGGCGAAGAAGACAAAGCGCTAGAGGCTCAGATCATGGACGCAGTATACGGTAGAAGCGACCTTTCCTTAGGACTACTCACGACCGGGCTCATTCATCAGAATGTGACTACCACCTCGAGGCTCGCGTGTCTTCCTCGGAGGGATCTTTAGGAAAGCGCAAGCGTGATGATGAGGACCACAGACCCGAAGATGGATTCTAAGTCCCAGCGAGCTAGCGCCTGTCGACTAGACCATCTAACGCACCAGATAAGCATGATCGTTGCTTCGAGGATGTGATGGACAAGGGCTGTGCATTTCAGCACGGGTTTTACCAAGCGCTATCGTTCCTGCGCTCGTGGTGTCAGGTCTATCACGCCGCTGTTGGGGATACATAATCAGAGCAGCTTCGTGATGACCCGTGCGGTTCATTGACGTAAGTGTTCTATAGAGATTGAGAACGTTGCTGAGTACTCGCTAGGATAGAATTAGATAGAGTATGCACCATGTTAGAGCGATATACTGCTAATTGTAAGACTGTGTTGAAATAATCTAGATCTGGTATTAGAGGTCAATCTAGGTCAATACGGGAGGGCATTACTGCAAAGAACTAACTTCTCTTCTACGTCAGATTTTGAGGTAGATAATGTTAGATTGAACAAAATCCTGCAGATGCTTTGTGTCTAAGATACCTTAAAGCCGAAAGATACTTGTAACATGGCTTGCTATAAGCTGTAACGATGAACCTACGCGTAGACTATCCTAATGACGATTCTGGTTACTTCTTCTACAGACTACAGTTCTAGCCTTGAATTAAGCGTCTTTCTAGTTTCGTACGAGTAGAATAAATGAGAGATAGCAACAACTCTGATCACAGTCCCAAGTTGTCTTCTGCTCCGACAACTGGGCCAGTTGGCCAGTCAAAACTCCAGGCTCGCTTGGCGGCACTCTGTCGTCATGGATGCAGATGTATTATTGAGACTGCTACAATCGTCTCCCTCACAATAAGAAAAACTAGCGGGTTGGTTCGAAGTGTACATGGCCCTGGACTAATATTCGCTGCTCCTTGAGTACATCAGACTACAATGACGGCAATCAGTAGTCTATCGGCACATTAGCATACACCAAGCAATGGCGAAGATGAGACACAATCTAGGGATTGCTGAGTTGTGGAGGCAAGGAAGGGAGAGGGGCATGAGTAAAGTTTATTCTGTCACAATCAGCAATGCGTGCCTTTTTATCCGTGCATATGTTATATAACGTACCGCGCTGATAAATGAAATGTACCTGCATTTATGCTGGTCGGTAGAGCCACTGAGAAGGATGGAAGAAGACTTCGAAATCAACACCACCGAACACCCCAATGGCGGGGAACAAATCAAAATCGCCCCTCAAGCCTACGGTACCTCCCTCACTTCGCGCGTCTAGCTCTTCATTCCCATCCCAACATCCTTCCTTCTTTCCGTTTCTCGTGAAGAACACCTCAATGTCCATCAGCCTTCCTTGCTGCCCTGTCTCATAGCTTGGTGGGTTCTTTGGGATTGCGAATGTCATGCCAATGCCAACGGTGTCGCCCGGCGCGAAGGCGGTCGTGAAGTCAACACCACCCCAAGTATCATTGACATATCTTCGGCCGTCGTCGCCATGCACACCGAGGCCACCACGCTGCCAGCCAGGAAGTCGGAAAGTAGGGTACGGCGGTGCAATGAAACCAACTGCAATACCTGCATCTGCCTGCTCGAGAGAAAATCCGCCTCGACCAATACCAGTCACTCTGAGTTCGAAGTAGATCGTCTTCGGTTGTTGAGTGCACAGCGGTGTATCGACGAGAGCGGAATACATCGGCAGGTTCGTCAATATGCTGGAGTCGCGGCAGTTGGCTTTGGTGCGAACTTTCCAGTGCCCAGCTTGCGGCTGTGGCATGATGTCTCCGACAAGACTCGGCGCGCGCAAGAGAGCAAGCTGCGCGTTCTGGATAGCTGCATGAGTTGACGGCTCGATGTTGTACGGCGGCCAAAGAGGATTCGCATTACACCAGTTGTATGCTCGTTCGCCTTCGTCCGTAGTCGAGTTAGCCGTTGGTGAGCTCTCGTATCCGATCGATGGCGGCGGTGGTAGAAGCGCAGTGTCTGGAATCACTTGCCAGTTATGTCGCACTGGCGCTTCGTAGCTGGGTGGTGCTTCATCAGGGTAGTGTGCAGATGGTGGACCTGGTGGAGGCGCATAGGTCGAGTTTGCAGCATGTGCTGGAGGCGGCCCTGGAGGTGCATGGTACTCTGATTTTGACGAGGACTTACCGGGGGGTGGACCTGAGGGCGCCTGATACTTCTCTGTAGATGCGGTGTATTGTTGCGAAGATGAGTAATACGGGTTGTTAGGATGTAGTTGTTGTTGCGTGCGCCCCCCGGAAACATGCTGTTGAGCCCCATTATTCTCTCCCTTGACTTTCTCTTTCAACTTCTTGAACATGATGTTGGCCTGGAGTAACGAGTAAGACGGTGGTTTGGGAACGTATTGATCAGATTCACAAGCGTGGCGCGTTTCAGACAGAGCTTGATGAAGTAAACACGGAGCTCAGTTGAGGTTTTCTGGTTTCCCTATCAAGAGGCGAACAACTGTTGATGATGCTGACGACCTTCTGTGTAACCTGAAGATAGATAGGGCGCAGCAAGAGAATAAATGTGGCTGTGGCTGTGCCATGGTCGACAAATACGACTACGTCATGCCGGCTTGGCGACATCCCGCTTCCTCCCTTCTCGAGATTCCATCCCTTTCAAAACATCCGCATCACAAAGGAATAGCAATCTTACAGCCTGGAACCGCTCACCACACTCGTACCTGCTGTTTTCCTCCGCCCCTCCAAAAGCTTGACTGGCACGTCGACCTCAACATCTCTTAACCAATCACCCATCCCCTTCGCAAAAGCGTCGAGTCTACTGCTTCCACTTACGCCTCTACCCAGCACGCCATACACCACAAAGTGCACCGCCATGATGTTTGGGAACTCAACTCGCTCGATGTAAAACTTGTCGCTCCAACTCTCGCCAAACATCTCCTGAAGCTTTGAAATCGTGAGGTAGGTACGCAGCCAGTCCCATGACTCTGCGTACAGTGGTGACGAGGCAGGATAGGCTGAGGGAAGTTGAGTCGGGATAAAGAAGCCGATGTTCGCGTTGCCACCTTTATCGCCACTACGTGCAAGCGCGATGTCGCCCAGTCTCGCCCGTGTCGTCTGGCCGAAGGATGAAAGGTCAGCAGCGTTGCGAGTCTCGTAACTCTCACGCTTACTGAGCTGCTCGAAGCGCGGCGGCGGCGTAGTGGGCACGTTGGCAACCTCCACGTCCTTGGAAGATCCGCCAGGTTGTAGGATATTGATCGATGTCTTAAGTGACGATTGTGGGTAGATTGCTGGATAGTAGGAGATATACGGCTTCGGTATCGCTGTGCGGTGGTCTGACGTACTGTGGAAGCCAGAGTAGTGCTGCATCGCGAACTCACCCATGAGGCTGGCCAGTCCGAGGTTTACGTTGGCATTACTTGCCTCCGCGAAGATGCGTAGATATGTCGTCGACCTCAGCTGGCTCTTCGGATTTGGCTCAGGCACGCCGATGCGCTGGAACTCCAAGACATCGAACTTGTCCAGTATGCCAAGCCGCTTGAGCCCAAACTTGAGCATTCGTTCGTATAGCTCGAACTTCTCAGCTGTGGCGTAGCCAGCAGCATTGACGACGATCTCGCTCTGGTAGCCAGCGGCATAGAAGACGGCAAGTTTTGTTGTTGGAGGTGGAGGAGCGCCCTTGATGCCCCAGACACGGACTCGGTTCTTCCCTTCAGCCTTTACATGCACATCGTCCAGTATTGCCTTGACATCGCTGTTCAGGTAGACATTACCCTGCAACTCGTATAGAAACTGACACTTCACAGTGTCCTCTGTTACGAAGCCTTTCTTCGCATCATGCTTCGTGATGATGCAGGTACCATCTTTCTCTACCTCGGCGATACCAAACGTGATGTCGAACAGGTCTTCTAGTGAATACTCGTAGAAGCCCGCAAAGTTCGATCCAGTCACGTACCCACTGCACTCGATTAAATGACCGGCGATAAGAGCTCCAGCGAGCTCGTCATAGTCGGTGTCGTTCCAGCCATACCAGTACCACGCCGCTCCGATCACCTACATTCATCAGAACAGGTTCAGCTCGCCACTCGAATTACATACCGGACTGGCGTCTGCGACTCGACCTGCGATGATAATATCGGCTCCCTGCTCAAGACCCTTGACGATCTCGCGAGCACCAAGATACGCATTCGCGCTAACGATTGGCTTGTCACTCTTCTCAATAAGGTCCAGCGTATGCTCCGCGACCATGACCTCGCTGTTCTCGGAGTCCAGGTGTGGCGGTAGTCCCTTCTCGCGGATATCTTTCATCTCTTCGATCAGGTTATCACCAAGCACAAACGCAACTTTCAGGTCCAGTCCCTTGCCCGTGACCTGGCGGTGATTCAGCGACTACCTCCAGGCTCTGACATCAGACTCACCAGTTCTTGCACCTTCTCTGCCAAACCTCTGGGATTATGAGCACCTCCATTGATGACCACTTTGATCCTTTTCTCGGCCAAGAGATCAATGGTCTGCTCAATTCCCTCCCACGCTGTCTGCTCCCAGCCAGGATGAGTGCCGGCAGCATGAGCTTGCGCATTCTCAGCGATGTTGACTTCGGCGAGATAGTCGCCGGTGATGAAGTCGACATCCCCAAGTTCGGCTTGGTAGCGCATGTGGTACCCAGGATCAGCTGCAGAAGATCAGCAACAAAAGTGTAAGTGGAAAATCGCACAGACCTTTGTAGCCTGAGCAATTAGCTATGCGCACTGGACGGGCACCGCGTTGAGATGTCCATCGCGTGCTGTAATTCGCTTCGGACATGGCGACAGGTGATACAAAAGGTAAACGCTTCTCTATGTCTTGCAACTTGATGAAGTTGGTGAAATTCCTTTGGCAACAATGGAATGTGTAGCCAACTGTTATATTGCACAGCTTCCAGCGCCTTTGTACGAAAAGCAGCGCACGAGACCAATGCTGCAGTGCGGGGACGCTTCTGATTGGCCAGATGGCTGAGTCGCGCATCGTGACTCGACCTCGGATCGATTGTGATGACTACTGATACACGACATGTCGTCTAGGAACTTCACACAAAAGAAACCGAGGAACGCTTCTGGTAGCCTATGAATGCCGAAATGCATCCGGCGTGAATGGGGACGATATGGGAGACTTAAAAGCCGGCACTGTCTGCTCCAACTAGACTCCAAAACTTGAGAAATACTAAAGAAACCATCCGAGATGGCGACGAACAGCGTGACTGAAGGCTCGAATGGGGTCTCAAAGAGCTTGGAAAACTATTCTATCCCCGACGAGACCCAAAAGGTCTTCAACGATGGCATCCTGAACAACCCCCTGGTCGCCTCCACGCTCCCAGACGGCATCGCTGAAGCAGCTGCAAAAGTCCGCTTCGAAGGAACTCACAAGCCCAGTATCCCGATAAACTGGCGTTTCGCAGAGAGCATCTCAGCCCTGAAAGGACTTGAAGCCGCCATGATCAACGTGCTGCTGTCACGAAAATATGGCGTCTCAGCCCAAGAAGCAGTGATTAACACGTTCGTCTCCGGCCCCCATGTTCTCCCGCCCTCTTCGTACTAATATAGCCCAGCGACCACGCGCAACTTTTCTTCATGTCCGCGCTGCTCAACACAATCGACCCCGCAGGCGAAGCCATATCCGTCTTCTCCTCGGACAAAAGCGCGTATAGCAAGTACTTCAAGGACACAGATGTGCACAACTCAGCCTCCAGCCATTACCGCACAAGCGCGACGAACATTTACCGCTGCGCAGACGGCCGCTACTTCCATCTCCACGGTAGCATGAACCCCGATCCGACGCAGGACAGCCTCAAACTACCGCACGACATGCCCTTCGCCACAGTAGAGGAGAGCTGGGAGCCCTACGCCGCCGCCGTCGGCAAGCTCCAGAGCAATGAGATGCAGACCCTCGCCAGCGACACCTTCAAGCAAGCCGGTACCATCTGCTGGACGGCCGACGAATTCCGCGCCAGCGAACACGGGAAAGCAAACGCCCACATCGGCCTCTACGACGTTCACTCTCTCGCCAATCCCACCCAGCCGCCATGCTGGTGGCCTGACGCGCCAGCCACGGGCCCCGCGCGGCCCCTCGCAGGCCTCAAGGTCCTCGACCTGACGCGCGTCATCGCCGCGCCGGCCATTACGCGCGGCCTCGCTGAGCTGGGCGCGAGCGTGCTGCGCATCACCGCGCCCCATCTCACGGACATGAGCATTCTGCACGCGGACCTGAACTGGGGGAAATGGAACGCGCATCTCGATTTCCGGGCCGAGGCCGACCGCGCAACGATGCGCGAGCTGGTGCGCGATGCGGATGTTGTCGTCACAGCGTATCGGCCGGGGGTGCTGGACAAGTATGGATTCAGCCCCGAGGCGCTTGTGGACCTGGTCAAGGACCGCGAGAGGGGCATCGTGGTGGTGCGGGAGAACTGCTACGGCTGGAATGGGCCGTGGCAGGGCCGCTCGGGGTGGCAGCAGATCAGCGATGCGTGCTGTGGGGTGAGCACCGAGTTTGGGCGGGCGATGGGGCACGACGAGCCCGTTACACCCGTGTTCCCGAACAGCGATTTCTGCACGGGGACGAGCGGGGTGGTCGGTGTGCTGAACGCGCTGCTGCGCCGCGGCGCCGAGGGTGGCAGCTGGAGGGTCGATGTGAGTAACCGCCACCATCGCTGTGTCGTGCCAGACTAACGACGCAGGTCGCACTGAATTACTACTCCCAGTGGCTCGTCAACAGCGTCGGTGTCTACCCGCAGGCTGTCTGGGAAGACGTCTGGCAGCGCAACGGCAAGCAGGTCTTCAGGCACTACCACAACATGGTGTACTTGCTGCCGCGGTTCCTGCAGATGCTGAAAGTGAACGCAGGCGACGTCGTCCTGCGGCCCGAGTTCTTCGAGACGCGGTACTCGGGCGCGATTGGCAAGGACGTGTCGTGTCCGAAGCCCATCATCCAGTTCCCGGGCGGAAAGGTCGAGTTGAAGTTCAACGTCGGCACGAGGGGGAATGGAGTCGACCAGCCGAAGTGGCCGGCGGATCTCATGACGGAGATTATCGTGTAGACTCCCCAAGCGAACAAGGCAATGCATCCAGCCCTCTCACAACACGTCAGCTTGCGATTGCTGTGCGGTTTAAACATACATGTCCGTGATCCACCACGCCTTCTCCTGCTCAATCTCCAGCCCCACGGTCCTGGACCCAACTACTCGGCCAAGGGAGCGTCTGATCAGTAGTGAGGTGATGTAGGTAGAATTGGAATTTCGCCAGGCCGTCGAGGGACGAGGTTGAGTCACGTCTCGCACTCTAACCATTTATTATACTCGGGACCTCTTGGTCGAACGTCGAAAGCTGTCAGCATTTTGATTAGCGAGAGAGGAAGGCATGAGGTGTGCACAGCTCACGTGCTAGCGCGAAACCGCGTTTTCACTAGCGCGTCGTGCCCGAACGGCTCCTTGTATTCACTTCCTAATTTTCCACGTAGAATCAACACGATGACAGCATCAACGTTAGCGAAGCCATCTCACGATTACAACAGCACTATGTCGAGCCAAAGCCTATTCGAGCCGTCTACTCCAAAATCATGCCCTCCCCATTCTCCAAATCCCTGAACCTCACATCCTCAAAATCCTCCCACACCTCCTCCCCACGCGCCTCCCCGCGCGCCGCACTCACCGCATCCCCAACCGTCCAGACAGTCCTTTTCAGAAACCAACTGATAAATCCCCCTCCCCTCTTAACCTCATCGTGCGTCGCAACCCAGTACCGCGCGCGCAGGAGGCGCTGCGCGAGCACCCCGTTCGTGCCGCCGAGATTGAGCTGCTGCGCGCCGCCGATGCGGACGTCGTGCAGCCCGTGCAGGAACGCGAGGACCTTCAGTTCGGGCTCGGCGGACGCGACGGGGGTCAGCGCCGCATGCGGGATGCCGTGGGGCGTGTATATGACGGCCTCTGCGGCGTCGGTGGAGGGCGCGGGGAGGGCTTCGTGGCCGTCGCTGTTTATGGAGAGTGAGGAGCGGGGCTTGCGCGGTGTGCTGGATAGGAAGGGGTGGGTTGCGAAGGTTATTAGAAGTGCGGAGTGGTAGTATAGTGAGTCTTTTTCGGCGGTTAGGCGGCTTATGCTGAGCCAGGATGGGAGGGGGGCGAGCGAGACGTCGCGCCAGTCGCTGCCGGTGGTGAAGGTGGGTGTTGTGGTTACGCTGCGGAAGTGCGACCAGGAGGAGATCAGCTTGGATGCTTCCTGGGCGTGTCAGCGCGTGGTGCGATTGAGGCGTGGGCGTGGGGGACGCACCGGTGTTGCGAAGACGGGCACGTCGCGGTGCACTTCGAGCAGCGTTTCCTTGTGGCAATGGTCTGTGAACTCGTGCGAGATGGCGACGGCGTCAATCAGCGTCTCGTCGTCTGCGCCGGCGCGCCGCTTGCTGCCCCTGCGCATTCCGCCAGCCAGCAGTTCGACCTGGCGCACCGTCTCCTCGACGTCGGCGATGCTCTGCACCGCGCTCGGGGTGGCGTGCCATTGCTGCGAGAACCACTTGGCGACGTCCGACTGCCCGCCGACGAACCACGGGTCGATCAGGATGTTGTAGTACACGCGGCTGCCATGCTTGACGGCGTTGGCCGGCCGCGGGATCTGCAGCAGCCAGGACGTGTCGGCGTTCAGGTGGTGGAGGAGCGGACGGCGCGTTGCGAGCGCTCGGACGACGGCGTCGCGGGTTTCGAGGTGGAGCTGTTCCGAGGGCTCGTCCATGGAGGCGACCGGTGTTGGCCTTCACCGCAGCGCAGTGACGCGTTTGTGTATAAAGTCATGGTGACAGGCGCTAGCGGGCGCGGGCGCGTGTACGACGCAGGGACCAGTGTCCAGTTTGGGACGTCACCGTGAAGAGCCCGGCACTATTTCGCCGCTGTATGATGGGATCGATTGCACGTGATGTTTGTGATTCTAGTGTTTTGAAGCACCGTGGCTTGCAGACACTGGGCTACTCGCGTCACACAACATCTGTACGACATGTTGGACGTTTGATTCGTCGTTCTCCAACTCTTCAACACAAGTCAGCCCCGTCTTCACCGCATGAAAATCCAGACTGAAATTCGAACCTTGTTCGCTGGTAGATTGACCTTGCTATATACTACACGAAGCACCCTACCTGCTGTTACCCTAGCCGCAGTCAAAGCTGCCCAGAACGCCACGCAATGCAATGCTACGACGAATCCCCAACATGATAAACAAACAAGCGCCAATTTTGGTGGGTACAAACAAGATCGTGGAGCCAGTCGGTCGTGTAGAAGCAGATCGTGTGTGTGAGCTGGTGCGTGAAGACGAGGAGAAGAATGGTAAGATCAGGGATCGGTCGGCGGACCACGGAGGTCGCCAGCGTACTGCGTCACCTAGGTCGATGGCATGGATTCGTTGTACTTCTTGGAGAGCGCCTCGGCGACTTCTGCACTCTTCACGGCGAAGTAGACAGGGGTCAGGCCCTTGTCCTTGCCCGGGCGCGTGGCCTGAACCATCTTGCGACTACCCCCAGCAACAGTCGATCGAAGCGCAGGCAGAATCTGGTAGTTCAGAGGCGTTGCGCCGCTGGGAATGCGAATCCGGACAAAGCACTTGCCACTGACCTTGTCCTTCAGGATCCAAAGAGGGCCACGCGCAAAGTTCTCCCACTTCTTGGTGCCGTCGCCTTGGTCCACTTGCTGCTTGGCCAGAGCAAGGTCGATGTGGAAGACGACATCAGTCGTCTCCTTCTCCTCGTCCGTCAGCTGCGACAGATCAACCTGCTCGTGCTTCTCGCCCTCCTCATCATCGGCGGCTGCTGAGTCCTTGTTCGCCTCAGTCTCAGCTGCTGGCGTGCCAGCGCGAGAAGAGAAGACTGACGACGGGGCTGAGCTAGGAGCCGAGGCGCCAAAGTTGGGCGGAAGCAATGAGCCGCCCGCGCCACCAAAGCTGAACAGGCTGCCGGATGGAGGTGGCTTCGCTGGAGTCGTGGAGAACTCGGCTGGCGAAGGTGTAGCCGGCTGGAACTGGAACGTTGGGCCATCCTTTTTCTTTTCGGTAGCTGGAGCACCGCCGAATTTGATCGGGCTACCGGCCTTGAACGTCTGGTCACCAGCGAAGGCGTTCTTAGGAGGCGCGGTGTTGGCGCCGGCGGCGTCGAAGTTGAAAAACGCAAATGGCTTGTTGGTAGGGGTCGAGGTCCCGTTGGTCTGACCAAAGATGGAGCCAGGCTTGTCGTTCTCCTTTTCAGATTCGCTGTCTGCATCGTCGGCCCTGGTCATGCGGGAGAGCAGGCTGCTCTTCTTGGGGACAGTGTCCTGCGTCTTGCTAGACGCGTCATCCGACTCAGTCTCCGAGTCGCCAAGCTTGCGCTTGGGCGATGTAGATCCTGTGAAGCCAACCACATGCGACTGGTCGTCGTGCTCCTCCTCGTCCTCATCGGTGTCGTCCTGGTGGGCCGACGAAGGACCTGAAGAGAGGTGACCAAACAGATTACCCGATGGGCTCGGTGCAGCAGGTGTGTCAAACACTGAGCGTGCACCAGATGTAGATGGCGCCGGGCTGGCAGGACGGAACAAGCTGGGTGTAGAGGCCCCGCTACTTGACTTTGCAAGACCGGCAAATAGGTTGGTGGAGGCAGCCGGCTTGGGCTCAGCGGCCTTCTTCGCAGTCTCTGGTGTCGGTGTAGTGGCGCCGGACGGGTTGGTAGAAGCCGGCAGACTGAAGCCGCTTGCAGATGCGACCTCCTCCTTCTCCTTCGCAAGACGCTCGGCCTCTTGCTGGTCATATCGTGCGCTCCACTCTTCCTCAGTCTCGTCGTCCGAGTCGTAGTCCTCGTCCTTGGCCTTCTTCTTGCGTTCAGCCGCGAGCTGCTCGTATGTCTTCGCGTTCTTGGCAAACGCGGCCATGAAGTCAGTGGGTCCAGCGCTCGAGCTGCCACCGAATGTCGGTGTGAAGCCACCTGACGAAGCAGCTTTGGGCGCGCCGAATGATGGAGTGAAGCCGGTAGACGCTGTGGACGTCTTTGGTGCGCCAAAGGAGGGAGTGAAGCCGGAGGATGTGGCTGCTGGTTTGGCAGCATTCGTACCGTTTGTGGCACTGAATGCCGGGGTGGACTGAGGAGCTGCCGAGCCGGTTGAAGCGCTGAAGGACGGGGTGAATCCAGAAGTGCTCGGCTTTAGCGCAGAGGGGCCAGCAGACGCGCTGAAGGAGGGGGTGAAGCCAGTGCTGGGCGCAGCGGCCTTTGGTGGCTCGGGCGTGCTCTTCTCGGGTGTCGCGCCCTTGCTGATGGCCTTTGAGAACAGGTTCGATGTCGCAGTTGCGGGAGGTGCAGCCTTGGGGGTCGTTGTGGAGGATGTCGACGACTTCGGTGTCGGCGTAGAGGGCTCGGTAGGACGTGAGCGCTTAGATGCTTCCTCCAAGGTCTCCTCGCTGACCTTGCGCTTGGTGGAAAGTGCCGACTCGAAGCCCGTAACGCCCTTTGCCATTGCTCGCTGCTTCTTTGCAGTGTCGATCTTGGTCTTGAGCGAGCGCGATTGATTGTGGTGCCATATTGACAGAGCTGACCAGTCGGCCAACGGAGAAACGTTGGTGATCATCTCACGGTACTTTAGGTTCATGTGTTGGAGTTGCGTGGCCAGTTGAATGATGTAGTTGGAGGTCTCGTCTGCGCTCTGTGGCGCAGCAAGCTCCTCAACAGCCCAGTCCTTTGGCACGTTGAGCTTGCCAATCTTGGGCAGCTGTGGTGCCGATGTGTCCAAGGCGGGTGCTACAGACTTCGCCGGGGTGGGTGATGCAGGTGGCTGCGCCTTTGGTGTGCCGAAAAGGCCTCCACCGCCGCTCGAAGAACCTGGAAGGCTTGCAAAGGGGTTGTGAATCTCCTTGGCGGGAGGCTGCTGAGCTGGTGTATCCTGCGTAGCTGGCGCCTCCGATGCTTTGGATGGTGTGGCTGGCTCCTGGCTGCTGGATGCACCGAACGTGAAGCCAGAGCTTGCTTTGGGCGGCGCCGTGAACATGCCGGCCTTTGCCTGCTCGTTCCCAGCCGTCTTCGCAGGCTGGGGTGTGCCGAAACCGCTGAACAAATTCGGCTTCGGTGCCTCGGGTGCCTGGAAGAAGGATGTGCTCGCAGGCTTCTCGCTCTCCTTTGGAGCGGTATCCTTGTTCTGTGATGCGCCGAACATGCTGCCAAAGTCCGGCGCTGGTGTGCTTGCCGGCTTGGGGAGTCCTCCAAAAGGATTGTGGCTCTTCGATGTCTCGGGTGCGGCGCTGCTGGCTGGTTCTGCGGGCTTTGCGCTGTTGAAGAAGCTCGGGGTCGCGGGCGCTGGCTCTTGCGCCTTGGGCGTCTCCTGAGTCTGGCCAAAGCTGAACTTTGGTGTGCTGTCGGCTGCCGCGTCTGCTGGCTTTGATGTCTCCTGTGTCTGCCCGAAGCTGAACTTTGGTGCCGAATCCTGCGCCTTGGGTGCTTCCTGTGTCTGCCCGAAGCTGAACTTTGGTGCCGAATCCTGCGCCTTGGGTGCTTCCTGTGTCTGTCCGAAACTGAACTTGGGCGTGCTAGACTCTGCAGGCTGTTGCAGGCCCGAGAAGAGGCTGCTGGCAGGCGCGGGAGCGGGTGTGCTGGCGCCTCCAAACATGTTGGTAGCTGGCACAGGGGTGGCAGGCTCCGCGGGCTTTGGTGTCGCTGCACCGCCAAAGGTGAAGGTGGGCGCGGCTGCAGCCGCAGGCGTGCTCTCGCTCTTTTGAGCATCTGATGTCGCGCCGAATCCACCAAACGCGGGTGCTGCCGCTGGAGTCGCATTGTTCTGCCCACCAAAGCTAAAGATACCCGTAGAGGCAGTCGCGGGGGTGCTGGCCGGGGCAGCAGAGCTGGTCGCGCCGAACTGGAAGCCGGACGTGCCGTTGCTGGCCGGGGCAGCGGGCGTCGCGCCGAACTGGAAAGCCGTGGTCGATGGAGTCGCGTTTCCTCCAAAGCTGAACGGCTGCGCGGCCGGGGCTGGCGTGCTTGGTGCGGCGGCTGCTGACGAGCTGGCATCCCCGAAGCTGAAGGCGGGTGTAGACGCGCCGTTTGTTGTGCCAAACATGCCGGGCGACGCTGATGCGCTGCTTGTGTTGTTCTGGAGTGCACCGAACGGGTTGCTCGCAGGCTGGCTGCCAAACACCGAGCCCGAGCCGCCGTTCTGTGCGCCGAAGGGGTTTGTTGTGGATGATGCGGGCGAAAAGGCAAAGCCAGCTCCAGACGGCTGGCTGCTGCTCTGGGTGCCGGCGCCGAAGGTGAACGAGTTGTTCGCGAACATGCCGTTGGCGTCGGACGATTGCGCAGGCGGCGGGAAGGTGCTCGTGGTGCTGCCGCCAAAAGCCCCTCCGCCAAACATGCCCCCAGAGGCGTTCGCGCCGTTGTCGCCTCCAACGGGCGTCGACGCACCAAAGCCGAAACTAGCTGTTGGCTGACCTGCACCAAAGTTCGCGCTCTGTGAGAGTCCCTGGGTCGCGTTAGCAAGAGCGCGTTGGTGGAGCAAATTCCGCGTTCGCACGGCCTTGCGGTGCGCGGGACTGTATTTGTCGACCATGGCGTCGGCGGCGGTGGTGGTGGATGCGATCGCGGTCGACGGCGAGTGGACGAGAAGGACTTACAGACGAGGCGCCGGCTGCGCGGCGGGGCTTTGCCGTCTTGATCCTGCGGGGCGACAGTCAGCGCGTGAAAGTGAAGGGCGCAGAAGATGCGCGGAGGCCCTCGAGTCACGGGGTGGATGAAGGGCACCTACTTGCGCGCGGCCAATTGAGCAGCCGTCGCCCGCTGAGGAATCTCGGCAGGCTCGTCACGCTCGTTGTACGGCTCCTCTGGGCGGCCCTGGCCGAAGAGGTTCGCGCGTTTGCCAGACATGGTTGCGCCGGGATTGGGTTGACGTGCGGCGCGCGGATGGTGATGGGTCTGCGATGGCAGGGAAATTGTTTTGACCTTCGGACGGTGTTAAGAGGAGGGTGCACCGTGCGGCGACGTCACGCTAGCCTCACAACCTCGCAGCGTCACAACCTTGCAGCGTCACAACCTCGCAGCCGCACACCCTCGCAGCCGCACACCCTCGCAGCGTCACAACCTAGAGCAGAGGCAGTCGACGCATTTGCCTAAGCCTACAGTCACTGCCTACAGCCACTGCCTACAGTCACTGCCTACAGTCACTGCTCTACTACAAAGTACTATTCCTGAACTCCGTAAACAAGTCTGGACCTGAGCATCTCCATATGCATATCCACATCAGCCGCCTCCACCCCGACTCTGGAGGCGTTCAACCACTCACTGAAGGTGTTGTCTCAAGAACCATGTTGTCGTCCAGGGAACGAAAGACTGCAGAATGAGACTCACAGACCTGACAGCCGACCGAGGTCTGGGCCATCATTCTTAGAGCCCATCGCCTATTGTCAAAAATGTCTCCAGAGTTGCATCTATTTTCGTGGTTGCGTGTTCGTGATGATCATGTCCAGGACATGCATCTTTCACCTTGATCTGCAAGTAGCATTCGCTCGAACCAGCCATCTGCCGCGGCGACAATCAAGATTTCACTCAATGAAGTAGTCCGGGCTTGTCTCAACGACGCGCTCGAGCGGTATAACGAAAGTAAAAGTAGCAGTGGCAACGTTCTGGGAGTGCGTGCTGGGGAATCGTCTTGGGAACCACCAGGCTCTTGCTGCTGTGAAGCAGCGTTCATGCTCCACCAACTCTGCTCACGAGGCTACGGCACCCAGATGGCAGTCACTGAACGGTCGACGTCAAAGAGCGTGAAGATGTGAAGATGTGAAGATGTGAAGATGTGAAGATGTGAAGATGTGAAGATGTGAAGATGTGAAGATGTCAAGATGTGAAGATGTAAAGATGTAAAGATGTAAAGATGTCAAGATGTGAAGATGTAAAGATGTCAAGATGTGAAGATGTGAAGATGTGAAAGATGTGAAGATGTGAAGATGTGAAAGATGTGAAAGATGTGAAAGATGTCAACACAGCGCCGGCCGGAGATGCAGGGTACCTGGGTCCCGGGTGCTGCATGCGAGTGATGATCCAGACGTCCGGCTTACCGTGGGCTGAGACGCGGGGGACCTCGAACCACGGCGAGCGTGCTCACGAAGACGACAGTCAGCTGCGAGCCATGAAACAACGACCCATCAGTCGACATGGCAACATCGGATGGAGCTCCGCACGGTGTCATTGCATGATTGCACTATTCTACCAGACCTGCGTGCACTGCGCAGCACACGCGCAGGGCCAGAGCAGCAAAGTCAGCTTTTCAGCAGTCGGTGAGCGCGGAGGCTAGGCAGATGGGTCGCGGCCTCGCGCTGCGGTTTGCAGGATGATCCGGCTGCGGGTGCCGCTGCAGCAACGCTGCCACCCACCTCGACGCCGAGACGCTGCCAATCACCTCGACGCCGAGACAACTGCGGTGCCACTGCTTGCGCGTTGGGGTCGCCTCTCTGCGGCGACCCCTCAGCACGACGGCGAATGGCGTGTGTGCGAGCAAGTGCAAACGCGAGCGACTCGAGACGCTCAAACAAAGCAGTAGTGCTCACCGTCGTTCGGTGGATACAGGCTCTGGTGGATCCGGCGCCGCGGCCAGGCGTCTGCGCGCTGCGATTCGACCGTGGGCGCATCTGGGGCTTATCGTTTCGACCATGGAGTCGCCGTCCTGCTAGTCTTCCCCACTGCAGTGACTGCACCGCACTTGGTGCTGCGGCACAGTCTCATATAAGCAGCAGCGCCTCTGCTTGCGTCTGCATTGATCTGTTGATCGGTTGATCGGTTGAGCCCGAGGTTCCCACGATCACGACGAGATTGATCGTCTCTGCGCATCTCCCCGGAGCACCTCTCCAGCGCACCGTGCCGCGCCCTGCTTCTTGGAACAACCCGGATAGTCCGGTAGCGACTGAACCAAGTGCCCAGCGACCCGCTTGACCAGTGCAGCCAGCGCAGGTCGTGGTTTCGTCACCGGTCCCATCTCCTCGCGGCCTCAATACCTGTCGACACGGCCGTTGCTTGGTGATAGATGCTCGTGCTACGTTCCCCTCCACCGCCCGGTCCTCTATTTACACCTGACATGCCCTGGTAACACGGCGAGTGTCCAGCACCACCACCATGGTCTCCTCCCGCGCTGCGCACCTGGGGCATGCGCGGCTGCACAAGCGCGGCCACTCGGCCTCGTCGTCGCTGGCGAGCCCGCTGAGCCCGCTGGGCCCGCTGAGCCCGGTTGTGGACGGCGGCGCATTCACGTTCAGTCGCTCAGAGACGCCCAAGACGACCATTGAGGAATGGACCGAATTGCCGCGCCAGACGCCGGCAAACACGTCCTCGCACCCACTCAACATCAAGCCGTACGTGCGGAAACTGTCGTCCAAGAACGCAAACTCGCTGGACCTCTCGCGCCCGGCGGCTGAGAACGAGAGCCTGGCAAGCCTCGGCATCGCCGCCGAGTACAGTGGACCGTACTCGCGCTCCATCTCAGACGTCCCTTTCAGCCCCGTCAGCGGCCGCCACCGACACACCCGCTCGACCTCGAACAACTCGCAGTTCTCGACGTCGTCGGCTGGGCTGACACGCCCGACGCCCATGCCGGCCATGCGTCCGACGCCGCAGCCCACCGCCTACCTGCCGCCCGCCTCCAGGTCGTCGCCATCGTCGGAACTCGGGGCAGAGCACGCGGGCGACGACATCATGTCCGACGAGGAGTTCCGGGTGCGACAGAACGCGTACGAGCCCGGGCGCCGCTCCGGCTCAATGTCCTCTGTCCCCGGCGCATCCCTGCGCATCCACACCAACAACTCCAGCACCCGGCTCGCCAACAACTACTCCCAGTCCACCATTTCCCTGACTTCACCCGTCGCCCAGGCGCGCTCCCGCGGCGACACGCTCAAGTCCATCGACACGACCACCTCGCCCAGCTCACGCACCTCGTTCGACCAGGGCCTGCGCTTCATCCGCGGGGGCCGCGACTCGCCCATCGACGCCGCATCGCGCGCAGCCTCGATCCGCGCCGCGCGCGCCAAGTTCGACGAGGAACAGCTCGCCAAGGAGCGGCGGTACGAAAAGGAACTCAGCAAGCAAGCGGAGCGGGACTCGCGCCGACAGGCCAAGAGACAAGAACACCAGCGCCGCAAGTCCGAGGCGACGGACCGCGCAGACTACAAGCGCAGCCGCAGCGTCTCCGACTCGGCGACCAACGAGAAACAGCCCCGTCCCAGCGTCGGCGGCAGGCAGTACTCGGACCACCGCGAGGCGCATGTCAACAGCCTGCCGAAGCACGTCAGCACTGTTGATCTGGAGAAGGTGGGCGTTACGCCTGAGGTTACGACCAAGCGCGCGGCGAAGGGGCGGTGGCTGAGCTTCGTCACCTGGTTCAAGACGCGACTGCTGAGGATGTCGAGGAAGGTGTCTACGTAGCTGCGCGTCGTCGGGGAGGATGTCGAGGGCGGTGTCGACGTAGCTGGGCAACGTACCTATTTGGGGTCGACCTGGATCCACTCCACCACCTTTGCCACGTCGACGTGCATCCATCATCATTATCACCATCGGGCATCTCCATCTCTCCACCAAAGCCCGGATCACCCTGACCGGGCTCGCTCCCTCACCACCCATCCACGGCGTAACGGCGGACGGCCTCATGATTTGATGTTTTTTTTTTTTTTCGTTGCCTTCTGACGGTGCTGCATCTTCGCGCGCGTGTTTTGCATATATACCTAGCATTCGCTTTCTGGCGCTTGGGTTGGGCTGGGCTGTTTGCCCCTGTTGGGATTCAGCGTCGAGTGGCTGTTTACATGTGGCTACGTCATCCATATCCATCCATATTCGTGTCCGTGTCCACGTCCATGTCTTTGCCTACGCACCTCGTCAAAGTGAAGCGTCTAGATAACAGCACGATTCATGTCAACACCATCTCGCACACCTTGTTGAAGTAAACTGTCTAATTAAGAACAGCACAGTTGATGTCAACACCATCTCGCACACCTTGTTGAAGTAAACCGTCTAATTAAGAACAGCACAATT
>NW_022984797.1:385672-448951 GCF_010094145.1 Didymella exigua CBS 183.55
AAGAACAGCACAATTGATGTTAACACCATCTTGCACACCTTGTTGAAGTAAACCGTCTAATTAAGAACAGCACAATTGATGTCAACACCATCTCGCACACCTTGTCAAAGTAACCTGTCTAAACAACAACAGCACGATTAATGTCAACACCACTGCCCGGCCATCACCCAGACCAGACGTCAAGGCCGAAGATATAGCCGACTTGGTTGCGGAGCGGCAGCACCTCCGCGACAGCTTCGCGTCGGCGGCTCGGCGTTAAGGAACGACATGGCGCTAAAGTGCCGACTATTCGTGGGATCGACGCAAGACTCCAGCAAACCCTCGCTGCGAGACATGCTCCACCTAGTTTTGTAGACATGTCGTTACGAGGACTGCCGAAAGGCTCAGCACTCCGAGCTCCGACGCTCGTGAGCAGCACAAAAATAAGTCGCGGGCGCACGCAGCAGAGATGGGCGAGCACCAAGGACCAGAAGCCCGTCGCGGACGGCGAGCGGCCATTCTACCTGCAGCTGCAGGAGACGATCCAGGAGCGCGTGCAGAAGGAAAAGGCCGAGCAGTACCAGCTGCAGTCGCTGCAGCAGCGCACCGCGCGCGGCAAGTTCTGGGCGACGGTCACGGGTATGCACGCCCCCGCCCAGGCAATAGGTCGCGTTGACGGTGAAGGCATCTGCTGACGCGCACAGCTGTCGGCGTCGCCGGCGCCATGGGCTACTACTACGGCCAGCTGAAGCCCCCCAAGCCCGACACGGCCTCGACGGCGCCGCTGCCCACGTTCCCGCCCGTCCAGCACAACATCTCCGAGGCCAACATGGAGGCCGCCTGGGCCGACGTGCGCGACATCGTCGGCAAGGAGAACGTCTCGCTCGAGCGATCCGACCTCGAGTCGCACAGCGGCTCGTCGTGGTCGTCGCACCCCGCGGCGCCCGGCGACGTGCCCTTCTGCATCGTCAAGCCCGGCAGCACCGCCGAGGTCAGCGCCATCATGAAGGTCTGCCACGAGCGCCGCATCCCCGTGACGCCCTACAGCGGCGGCACCAGCCTCGAGGGCCACTTCGCCGCCACCAAGGGCGGCATCTGCATCGACTTCAGCCGCATGGACAAGATCCTCGCCCTGCACGCCGACGACCTCGACGTCGTCGTCCAGCCCGCCGTCGGCTGGGAGCTGCTGAACGAGGAGCTCGCCAAGTCGAACCTCTTCTTCCCCCCCGACCCGGGCCCCGGGGCCATGATTGGCGGCATGGTCGGCACCGGCTGCTCCGGCACAAACGCCTACCGCTACGGCACCATGAAGGACTGGGTCATCAGCCTCACCGTCGTGCTGGCCGACGGCACCATCATCAAGACGCGCCAGCGCCCGCGCAAGTCGTCGGCCGGCTACGACCTGACGCGCATGTTCATCGGCAGCGAGGGCACGCTGGGCCTCGTCACCGAAGCCACGCTCAAGGTCACCGTCAAGCCGCAGCACACCAGCGTCGCCGTGTGCGCATTCCCATCGATCCGCGCCGCCGCCGACTGCGTCTTCAGCGTCGTCGGCGCCGGCGTGCCCATCGCCGCCATCGAGATCCTCGACGACGTGCAGATGCAGTGCATCAACGACGCGGGGCAGACGGCGCGCACCTGGAAGAACGCGCCCACGCTGTTCTTCAAGTTCGCCGGCACCAAGAGCAGCGTCCGCGAGCAGATCACCCAGGTCCAGGCCATGGCCAAGAAGAGCGGCAGCGTCGGCTTCGAGTTCGCCACGAGCGAGCAGGAAAAGGAGGACCTGTGGCAGGCGCGCAAGGAGGCGCTGTGGAGCGTCATGGCCAAGGGCGAGGGCAGCGACGATGTCGGTGTGTGGACCACGGATGTCGCCGTGCCCATCTCCAAGCTGCCGCTCATCATCGAGGAGACCAAGGAGCAGATTGGCAAGAGCGGATTGCTGGGCAGCATCGTCGGACATGTCGGCGATGGGAATTTCCACGCTATCATCCTGTACAACCGCAAGACCGAGTATGCCAAGACGAAGCGTCTCGTGCACGACATGGTCAAGCGCGCCATTGAGCTGGAAGGTGAGTCCCAAACGAAACGAGCCCCGAGCGAAACGAGCCCCGAGCGCAGCGAGCAGCGAGGGCCTGAGCAGCGATCCCCTACACGTCCATCCCGGCGCCCCACCCCCTCTATTTCATGCCCATCTAACACCCCCCCAGGCACGGCAACAGGCGAACACGGCGTCGGCCTCGTCAAGCGCGACTACCTCCCGCACGAACTGGGCACCGCGACCGTCGACGCCATGCGCCAGCTGAAGAAGGCGTTTGACCCGCTGTGTCTGCTGAATTGTGATAAGATCGTCAGAGCGAAGATGCCGGGGAAGGGGGATGTTGAGAAGTGGTGAGAGGAGTGGTGAGCAGGGTGGTGGAGTGGAGACGGAGGAGCGTGAGGCGTATCTATACTGCGTGTCATCGAGCGTGATTGAGCACACCCCATTCCTGTTTCCGTTCCTAGCTCGTTCTCGTGATCTGCGTGCTTCTGCACTGCTCTGCACCACACGGTAGCCTCGTCGACATCAGCATCAGATAACGATACACGCCCTCATCCGTCCTGCGCACCAGTCTCGCGCTCACTGCCGTCCTTCCACCGTCTATGCGTATACGCTGGCGTTGTCGGGACACGTTTGATCCTCACTACGACTGCGGTAGTTTCGAGAGGTGTGGTAGATGCCCATGCATCTACTCAGGAAGTCAGTTAATCGTCCACGCACATCAACGATCTACGCACATCAACGATCTACGCACATCAACGATCTACGCACATCAACGATCTATGCACATCAACGATCTATGCACATTTGTATTGCTATCGTCTTTGACGAGACATCGAGTTCAGAGTTGCATCTCCTCTCGATCGAATATCTTCGCAATGCGAGTGGGTTTCACACGGTGGAGGGGGATGAGTGTGCTGTGGGTCTGTTGATGCTGAACCCTGACAGCGCTCTGCGATTTCGAAAACTAGGGGGAATGTCGTCTCGGAGTACAGAGATTCTCGGCAAGACTGTGCGGAAAATACTGGTGACTATCTGTGAAATATATTGGTAGTAGTCTGGTCTGAAGGGCTTTGCAACGTCGTTAGTGGAGGCCAAGAAGTCGTGGTCAGTCCCGGGTTTTGAACAGAGTACAGTTGTGTCAGAGAAGAAGGGATGGCGAAATATTGTAATGGCCGGGTCTGCGTCTGTGAATGCAGATCTAATCCAGCGCGAGCTGCCGGGGCTGGTGGATTGATACTCGACGGCTCCAAGACGTAGTTATTGTGACTGTGACTGTGTGAATGTCCTGTGTCTTCCCTTCTCCTCAACCGACCACGTGTTGTGGGCGTACTGTACTGGGATTTGCGTATGTTATTGTTCAGCGGCGATGAGATGGCTTGGTGGTACGCTCGTCGCAGTCAGGATCACAGCTCACACTGACCTTAGTGGTTCGAGAATATACTGCTGGATCTACAATGGTGTGGGATCGGTATTGGTTTACTCTGCACAGTAGGGCTATTCGCCATAGCGAGCTGTCTCGCACGACGCCGTCTCCGGGAAGGAGAATACTGTGCTCACGCGCGTTGATCGCGCGTTGAATGTGTTGGAGACTGGACTAAAGGTTGTTGAGGGAGACGGTGAGCTTTCGAGTGACCAGCTGCGGTACTGCTCCAGGCAACAGACTGTGCGGTGATGTGTTGGAGATACTCACAAGACTACAAAGGGTGTCTCCGATGGCGACTTGCAGGTGACATTACGCTCCAGAGCATAAGATTGTACGGTAAAAGACATCCGCATTTGTGCTGGCAAGAAGATAAAACTCGGAATGTCCAGACCATCATAGCTGCGTCCATCAATCAGTCGAGCCGGGAGTCGCCTATCGCAACGTGCAGGCCCTAGAAGCAGTTCAACATCAGCTTCAGAGAGAGTCAGAATCTTCATTCGGTGATTGTCGTCTCATTTCACTGTTCATCGACCGCTGTAGCGTGTTTGCCAGAGCAAATTGGTCCTGTGGATCAATACACGGTGGCTTAACGACTGAAGAACTGCTCAACATCCATCGCCATTGGTGCTTCATCGCGCAACAAAAGATAAAAGATTTGAAGTCAGATAATGATAGATTGTAAAACGCAGGCTTCAATCAACTGACGTCATCGGCGACGCTAGCAGACGTGAGTGCATCTCCAGTCCACAACACCCAGCTTAATCTCCTGGAGTGTCTAGGCATGCACAATCCGGAACGCTGTAGTTACGGAAGTCATCTTGGCTGCAGACCGCGCTTATGACGCGCTTCTCGGTTCTGCATAGTACTGACACCCCTCGGTTTAGTACTTAAAGATCAAGGCGCTTGAGATTTTGCTGGAGTTTGACTCTCGCAGCCCGCTCGAGGTATCGATTCATCAGAATGGCTAACTCTCGGTCTGTCGTTCTTCTCATCTCGGGCGGCTGGCATACACCCCAAAGCTACGCCAAGCTCACCGAGGCTCTTTCTGCGTCTGGCTTCGTGGTCCACATTCCTGCGCTGGGGTCAATAAGTGACGAGCGGCCACCCAGTTCCGACCTGGAAGCCGATTCTGCTCTGATCCGCCCATATGCACAAGGTCTGGCTGAAGCTGGCAAAGAGATGCTGGTCCTGATACATTCCTATGGTGGCCAAGTGGGAACCAACGCGCTCGCTGGGCTCGGGGCCTCAGAAAGATCCCAAAAAGGGCTACCAGGTGGCGTGTCACACCTTATATACATGACTGAAACGGCACTCCCCGAAAGCAAGAGCATGGTCGACCCTGTGCGCGATTTTGGACACGAAGAGCTTTTGCCCTGGCTTTCGACTTCGCGGATGACAAGTCATGTGTCCACCGTGACCCGAAGCTGCTGTCGATTGGTGCTGATGAAAGTGTCTCCGAAGAAGAGAAGGTTGCTTATGTGGCTACATTGGGACGGTAGAACGGTACCTGCATGTATCAGCCACTTACAACCGCGCGTACGGCGTGGCGCGATGGGCCAGTGACATACATCCATACAATTGGAGACATGACAGTGCCACTGGATTATCAAAGAGTGTTTGTGAAGGGTATGGAAGACGCAGGTGTACAGGTACAGCGTGTGTCAGTCGAGACCGGTCATTGTCCCAATTTGACAAGACTGAATGAAGTCACAGATATTGTCAGAAGGATCACGGGTGGGAAGCAATGTGTGCTGATGGTGACGATGATAAGCCGAGACATAGCGCAAGTACGGGAGGCGTGAAAGGTGCAATTCAGAGTATATACATCGGTCACGAATTTATTTCGTCGAAAACAAACTCGCTATCACCATACAGTCGACCCATTTCGCTGCGCAGCCACAATGTTCGTCTGAATTTCCATCTTGTTGTCCCAGCCATTGCCGTAGGGCCCCGATGGTGCGTGATCGTATCCGCTCATGTTTCCAAGATGCTGAACAGACTTCCGGGCCATACCACCAGTCTTTTTAGTGATCGCAGGCAGGCTGTTCATAGGGAAATCACTCGCAACAGGGCTTTGGTGTGAATCAGGTGGCGCTGCTGCTTGCCACTCCACCTTGATGGTGTTGTCTTTGCTGAGCTTTACACCATTGTGCCAAAGCTCGAAAGACAAGTCAGCTGGACCGAGGTTCACTTTGATCATAAAGTTGATCCGGTGATACTTTTTGCCGCTGTTCCACCAGTGTCGATTCTTGAGTTTGAACAGTGACAACGGCACTTTGGCGAAATCGGACTCGACCTTGCACATTGATCGACACGCTGTACTGTATTAGCAAAAGCACAGCCACAGATAACAAGAGAGACTCACATAAGTTCATGGCGTAGGGTAGCAGTTCTACATCCGCTTCAGAGCAGATGACATCGGTAGGGAATATGCGTGGTGGATTTGGCAACGCGGAGGTCGCCGGTGAGCACTTGCGGCTGAACTCTCGAACAATGGGAAAGTCACTAGACACTGCTTCGCCCTTCTACTGTCAGTAAACCTGTCAATGCCAACCAAGCCGCACGACATACCTTCTTGATAAACCAGTCAACACAATCGACGACATAAACCTTGCCGTCAAGAATGTCAATCTCGGTACGTAGCCCGATGTGTTCAGGTATGGTTGAATTGTACAACATTTTGTACTTCGTGCCGTAGGATGCGCGGCAGCAGCGCCAGGCCAATACCGACTGGCCACTTTTCAGCTTTGCGACTCGGTCTGCGACATTGCCTTTGCAGACAACAAGTTGCGGATCTGGCGCGACTCGGATTTGTATGCTTCGGGCATTGCTGTGCGTCGAGTTGCCAAAGGCGTATCTGGACCTTAGACATGACTGTACGTACGCAGAATTGCCGAGACCACCGGATAAGACAAGATGTGCGACTTGTTCGTTTGGATGCTTCTGCTGCAATCGCACGAGCTGTTTGTCCATCATATCGAACAATTTGGCAATCTGCTCATCGAAGTTGCCCTTCAGATCGTCTCGCTGAAAGTACATGTCTCCGCCACTGATCTCGTACTGTTGATTTGTGTAGCGTGGGTTGAGCTTCGGTACTCGAACAGCAAATGTGTCTGTATCTGCTAGCGACTCCTCAGAACCATAGTCGCATTTTGCATTCTGATACTCTTTGCTGATCCTCATCTCCCATGCAGCGGAATGAAGATCTTGTAGACCAGTCGGAATGGCGCGATCCGCAAGCTGGAGTCGCTCGAGGACTGCGTTCTCGAAGAGAGAGTCAAGCTGTGCAGCACCAATAGTTGCGCCAAAGACCACGTCTAGCTGCTCAAGGCTCAATGATCCACCGATAGTGTTCTTGACGCGGAAGACGGACAGATCAGTCGTACCACCTCCCACGTCACATACGAAGAGGATCTCGTTTTCTTTGAATATTCCCGGCATGCTACGCGCTGTGTGTACCGCCGCCGCTTCAGCCTCTGTCAATCCGATATTGACTTTATGATTTGGATTTGACCCAAAGCCAGCGGCCGTTATGATCTTTCGAAACCGTTCAACCGTCGGGAGTGGCCGCCAGGTGGTAGGAACGGAGAATATATATTCGATCTGAGCATCTTCCCAGGTGCTAGCAAGTTCGCCCTTCAGTCGCGTTTCGATGGTTCGGTAGAGGAATCGAAAATAATCAGTGTACCTGTATTGTGTACCTGTTAGCTGCCGCAGAGCTAGTTAGGAAATCAACATACCATTTCTCGACTTCGTGTATGTGCGGGACTTTTAACGGGTCGCTGGGTTTCTTGCGCATTTGCTCCAACAGATGTTCGTCCAGCATAATCTTGAACCACTCTCGGCTCTCATCGCCAGCACCGCTAGCCTCTTGTGCTGTCTCGGCGAGAAAACCCCACGATGAAGGGGTAGAAGAACCGTGCGGATACACCAACAGACTCGGGACCTGACGAAAACTTATTTGAATGGTTTGAAATGTAACCCGTGTTTTCTACTTACTTTGTTTTCATTTGCTTGCGTCCTTCCCGGCCATCTCTGTATATGTCTAACTGCATCGGACCCTGTGGACGTATTGCAATATGCGACACCAGTGCCTTCAGTATCTTGTCAGCAGTATATCTGAACGAGTGTGAGGAAACATACAGGTCATGCCAAAGTCTATCGATATCACCATATCTGGGCGATCCATTTTCGCAGATGCCTCGAACCTCAGTTCGAACTTTCGTAACTAACGAGCAAAGCTGTGGATCACAGAGGCAGCGGGTATCTGTGTCATTCAAAATTGTACCAGGAGCGCGTCGAGGCTCTTACAATAAACATTGACAGCTTCCGTGTAGCGAGGCTGGAAGTCTAGGAAGGTCAGCTCGTTGCGCTAATCGGTGGCCAGTGTTTCTCTGCGGACGGGGATATCTAAGCGACATGCAAGAGCTGTGAAGTTACGCTCCAGAAGGCTCCAGATAGTACTGAAGTGGTTCAACGGAGCATTGGGGGCTGAAGCTGAAGAATGGCCTGGTTGGTAGTTAGCATTCTGGACCCCACCCTGTACTCGTCTATCGACGGACGGCGTGCTCGAAACAGTCGAGTAAGCAGCCACACGAGGCTGTCTCTATACTTTGACCTTGTAGATTGCTTGAGGAATCCCGAAAGCGTATATTGCAGGATGTTGTGATCCACTGTGGCGTCCAATCGTCAAGTTACACCGGTTCAGGGCAAGTACAGCTGAGGGAAATCAGACCAACATATGCACAAGAGAGCACAACTTATGAAGCGCAAGACTCATAGTGTAAGCCAACCTGATCATCGCCAAACATTATAATCATCTCAAGTGACAGCTGCCACTTACCTACTTTGACCTTTGCTTGTCTCATCCTTGCGAGTACTCGCATCTAAACAGCAACATGATCTCCCTGCAGCCACCCACGTTCAGCACCCTCCCTCCTAACGGGAACAGTGATGGAAATACCACCCAGTTCTGTAACAAGGTCCAGGTGCTCGAGAATAATTCTACTGTGACCACCACAAGCGTACCATGTCCGCCAACCGGGTCTGCGGATGGGACTCAAACGAGTGAAGCAAATAGCGCGCAGACTGGAAGCACTGGTGTCGGTAAAAGTACTCAAAGATCGGTATCGCCATCTAAAACACCGACAGTCAGTCCGACTGAAGCGGGGTCGAATTCGACTATTCCAACAGGCAGAAAGGGACTCGAGGCAGGTCCGGTGGCAGGCGTAGCTATTGGAATGCTTTTCGCTGGAGCGCTCATCGCTGGAGTCATCTTCTTGTTCTTACTGCGTCGCCAAAAGAAGCGACGAGCTACGTCGACTACCGCGCACTCCCGACAACACAGTTCATACACGGAGCGGAATGTAGGACCAGAGAAAGGAGCTACCGTGGCTGCGGCACCTGTTGGAAGCATTGACGACTTGCTCCCGCAGCCCGCGGAAGACGATGCCATTACTGGTGATCTTTCGAAGATTCGAGACAACATCAAGAATCATGTTCGGACTTACTATCATTCTGGTCCCATCTCTGCTACAAACCTCAACGAAGCGGCTATTCGCGACATCGCAGCATTGACTGGCACAAGCGCTGCACTTATCGTCAAGACGCTCGCAGATTCTCTCACTAGAGACAACGCTCTGCGTTTGATTGTGGGATCAGTGATCCTCCCCAGATGTACTGGCGAGCGGAGTCCTAGTCTGCTTCCAAACGATGTGGCCGCTCTCGCCGCATCCATTCCAGCGAGCAATGAAAATAACTGTAAGTCGTTCTTTTGTCGTTGTGGGACGCCAGCTAACGGAATGGCGCAGCCCAATCAGTTCTGTTCAGCAAGTGGAAAAGCGTCACCGCAGTCTTGCTACAACAGCAATATGGCAAGCAGGGCCAGGATCCTGATCGAGCCGAAGCATTCCAAGACACGGTCGCATCCTTGGACTCGATCTTGGCGCCGTTCATCAAGGGCAACGTCGATGGCCGTCAGCGTCGCAAGAATCTAGACATGATCCTAACGCGCGCTGCTAACTTCGCCTTCTTGCTCTTTGCTCAGCCTGGTACTTTTTGCTTCGACTTCGCTAGCCATCAAGGCGGCTTGACCGTCTTTCCATCTTTGGTACAGACGGTTGGGGATAGGGGCCAGCCTCTCAATCCCATCAAGGCATTGACTGAGAAGGAGGTCGTAGCGGTATGATCAGGAGGGAGGTGTGGAGGCGGAAACGCCAGACTCGTCATTCACTACTGTTTGCACGTTAGGCTGTGCGCTTGAGTAATGAGCTTTGACGTAGTCAGGCTGTGATCCGAGGCTAGATCTTGGATGCGCTTTGCGAAGGCTGAACGGTGATGTTGGTTCAAAAGTTTCGGGCCGGCGCTACGGTACCGGTACCGGTAGCGCGTTTACGAAGTTACCGTACAAGTGGAGCAGCTGAATGTCTTCAAGCCCTTCTCCTGCACGCTCCATCAATTCATTATCGGTGGCGCTTACGGGCCCCCGTGATTGATCAATCTCATCTGTGGAAGCGGCATGCTGCGATGGGGCCGCCCAGGCTTGCAGCCAGACATGCGCCTTGATTCGCCGAGGATGCACGCCTCAGCCTTGCGACTCTGTCTCTGAAGGTACACATTTTTGGGGTCTAGGTGATCCCCACCCGGTTCTCCCATCTCAGCCTCGTCACACTACGTCTTCGAGATCTTGCCGCCATGTCGCCAGTAGCATTCGTGGCCAACCTCTGTCTTTGATAAACCCAGGAACCTCACAAAAATGGATCCTTTCAGTGCGGGGGTATTCACCAGCATTGGCAGTGCATTCAAGTTTGCTGATGTGGCCATACGGATTGCGGAAGTTGGAAGTGAAAATGCAGTTTTCGTGCGCACTATATGCGTTGTTCGTTCGGATCTCGAAGAAGTCGAGCGACTCCTGAGCGAGGACACGGTACAGAAGAAGCTTACTGCAACACCTGGGAAGCTTCCTTGGATCAAGACTGCCATACACAACACGAGATACGCACTCAACGAGATTGGGAGATGGGTCGAACGCGTGCGAGTCGAGCAAGAGAGCACAGGGTCGATCAGATTTGACACAAGGGTTCGGTGGGTGTTTAGCGATCATGAAAAGCTGCTCAGCCGCAAGACGGAGCTCTCGACTTGTCATCAGCAGCTTTCAAGTATCCTTGGTTATTTGGTTGGCCTGGAGGTCGCACCAGGTCATCCGGCTCCGCAGGAGTATGAAGACACAACGCAGTTCGAAGATGTTCTGGCTAGACACAGAAGAACAAACAGACCGAAACCGCCAAAGGCAGACTCGGGTCAGAAGTCGATCGGTACGTGCTATGTACCGCAATAATGACTCAGGTCAACTGACCCAGCTACTCAGCAGTGAAAAAAGGTGTTCTGCATGATCATGCCGCTGCAAACCCAGTCCCGAACACATACAGTCGCCTGCCACCTGTTTCTGGCCACCGAAGCCCATCAAACGCAGCACTGTTCAACGTACATGAGCGAGACGACTCCATACGCTCTCCTTCATTTGCGTCGAGTCGAAAGCCCACTGGCAGTCCACCGCCAACATACGCCACTGCTGTCTCGGTTGACTCGGTTACGTATGATGTGCGCCCGAGCCTGTACAGTCCACCGATGGCCGACAAATCCACCTCTGCTGATCAAGGCACTGATCACAAAGACACATTGAATAGACCACACAATGAGACCTGGGCTTACAGGAGCAACCTTAATGACATGGCGATCTCTGAGTTGGCTGGAGACGCAGTCGTCTTCAGTGCCACAAACTCCGCCGGCCCTGTCAATCCATACGAACTGTGCGTCAATCCCGGGACAGCGACGTCTTACAACAACGAAAGCTCCCAAAGACCCGGCGAAAGCTCTCAAAGACCCGGCGAAAGCCTTTCTGAACTGCTGAGCGACCTCTCTTTCCCAGCTCAGCATCCCAGAGATGATCCTGGACCACCACTAGGATATCCTCCACGGTTGCGGGCAGCGTTTGATCAGGTGGGAATGTGCCGGACGAGCCATTTTCAGTTGCGCAACAGAACCATGTCAGAGACGACGCACGTAGTGCAACGTCGACCTTTTCCTACGAACGCACTTAGCGACTCATTGGTGACTGTTCACGAGCTGCCGCCGTCATTGGCGCTGTACAATAATCAGATGCCAGTTCCAAGCACAGTCCGGTCGAGCAACACGCATCATCTAGCTACAAAAAGGTCGTCGGATGACCCTTATCATCCGAAGAATAACCAGCGACCTTCGTCCTACAGTGCGCATCAGTCACATTGGAGCACGCAAAGTCCAATCAATGCCCCGAATCGACACTACTCTGCACCAATGCCAGCTCTGGTGTCGCATGCCGATTATGCAGCATCATTTTCAGCTGAGTCGACCAGTTCTTGGGGCCTCGATACTCAGCCAAAGGCACCCATAACACCACGAGCACAGGAGCCAGCGATGGTAACGAGAATGCAAAGTCAGAAGCGAATGATGGATCTCTTGGGCAGTATCGGGAGTTGAGATTTTACTTGCCAACAATGTCGTGTTCGGATGCGGAATGCCAGCCCAGCACGAGAGCTGTAAATTAGGTGCGTGTACCAACAGAGTTGATGGTGTCTGCTATGTCTAATTCGGATTAGAATGACCTTCAGCAAGTCCGCCACCATGAGGTTCTGTACTTCGTACGACGTCATCATCCAAAGTAGTCGGAATATTGAGAGGCTGGGGTCACACCCCTGGTTTTAGCGGATGCAAACGTACAATTGACGCATACGATGCTGCCTAGTAGTACCTCTCCACATCCCTAATTACATTGGCAATCAAACATGGCTCCACACGAGACTCGCAGCTCGACAAACAAAGATGTATCTGATCATGAGTCTGTAAAAAAGAACTCGGAACGAGTGATTGAAGGCAATTTGAAGGAAGAAGCGAGCGATGAGACATCAGCAAGCACAGGTAACAAGCTAAAGAAGAGCCCGCTTCCAGAAACTGCCCAGAAGGCCACCAAAGCCACGAAATTCGAGCAAGCAACAAAGACGCATGGCCAACAGCCCACCAAGAGTAGTGCATCGTCCGACCAAGTCATAAGATTCCTGCTGTGCGATACAGCCGTGGAGATGTGCAGACCGGAAGATGAGCTCGAGGACCTTGAAAACGCGGCAAAGACATCAAGACCTATGCTCAACTCCTGAGCCCCTTCGTAGAGCTCGTCTGTGCCGTTATACTATCACGACCTATTTCGAATCGTCTGGGTTTGTGCACAATCCGTACCGTTCTTAACTCACCCTACGAATTCACGGACGCAGACACCATCAGAGCCGCGGGCGCTGAGATAATCTATCAATCCCGAAATGATGCGCGCACGCAGCACAGAGGCAAGACGACCGAGGAGATCGAGCTCATTGCGGTGGTTATACAGAGCAATGACTGGCACAACGATCTCGAGAAGATACGCAAGCAGACCAAGAATTCAGTCGATGAGGAGCGAGACAGTTCAGTTCACCTTCAAGAGTCTGGGCAAAACAGGGCGTAATATCTTCTACCGCCGCATCCAGCGGTTTTGGGACGAAGCTTATCCATTTATTGATGCAAGGACGGCAGATTCGCTTGAGAAGTTGGGGCTGCCAAACGATCCTGATGAGATTGTCGAGCGGATTGAGAAGAATTGGCAGGATTTGAAATTCGATAACAGCGAAGAATTTGGTGAGGAGGACAGGAAGCGACGGGCTTTTGTACTGCTCCTCGAGAGATCCGTGGGTGCGGACCTTGAGAAGAAAATTGAGGATGTTCTCGCGGCAGCTGCAGAGCTGAACCTAGTGGGCCGTCCTTTTGGTGAACTAGCACCACGTTGTTTGAGAATTTCTTTGAATCGAGCCGCTATCATTGCAGCATAAAAAGTCTGTTGTGGGGTTGGATAACTATCAAATGCTATTTGTCGTTCGTGTCGTGGCGACTGTGAGCTGCATGGACCCCCTGTACCTACGCCAGGCACCCACATTTGCACCCTCAGGATGACTGTAAGAAGATCTAGTGTAGAAGGAGATGGCGAACACCGCATCAGTTCGGTGTTAAGAACACAGTGTACGGATCTGATATTAGGCAACAATATCAGCAGTCAGAATATGAAGGTCAAAATGCCGTGAACGTACAACGCAAGTCTAGAGCACAAACAAATCTTCCGTTCCTCAGAATTATTCCCGTGGAAGTCATCATGACACTATTCAAAGTCATCATACCTCTCTTTATAATCTTGGGCCTTCTCCAAGCCGCAGTCCTGACTCTACCCTTTGCATACTGGCGTTTTGTTGCATACATGGGGCCGATCAAAAAGTTCCTCTTCAGCTCATTCCTGTTTGTCCACCGTCCTTGACAATGCCATTACCCGTCTTCCACGCCCATCTCCATGGCCCAGAACTAACACAACCCAGACTCTTCCTCGTATTCATCGCGCACCCCCTTCTCGTAATAACACTAATAACATTCACAATCGCGCCCTCCCTCCTCTCTCTCCAGAACAACCTCACATCCCGGCTCTCCACTGCCTATTGCGCGCTCGTTCCCGGGTCCATCTCGGCCCTGCCCGCAATGAGAGATCATCTATCCCCCATACCTTTCCTCAGCAATAAAAACGGCACCGAGGCCCCTAAGACCAAGCGTAACTGGCTCTTCGCCCTCCTTGGCAGCTGCATGGGCTGGAAAACGCTCGGTATGCTGCCGAGCCTGATGATACTTTTAGTTCTGCTTGCGCTGTGGAAAGGCAGAGAGGCTGGCGGTGATAGAGGGTGGCTTGCCCAGGGGCTGAGGGATGGAAGAGATGCAGAGGCGGAAGAGAAAGTGAAGAGCATTGCAGCGAGGAGCAGGAGGACGGACGTGAGCACAAGGAGTCAAAGGACTGACGTGCAGGTTATTAGCTGAGGAGTACGGAGCATAATTTTGAGAGGTGGAAATAGGGACAGATCAGGTGTGTTAGATAGATTGGGAATGGGAATGTGGGGGGGGGGGGGGGGGGCATTAGGTGCTTGCTTGAGAGGAGGTGGATTTGTGCAAGGTCATGGGGATAGAGGAATTGATTGGGTATCTATGAGCGTCTTTCTTCGACGATGTTGACTTCTAATTCTACTTCTTCCTCGATGGTCGGCAGGATCTGATATCGACCGCTCTTGCCAAACCTTTTCAGGCACTTGCTTGTGTGCAGCAAGTGTCCTCGCTTCTGCCTCACGAAGCCCGCAAAGCACGCCGCACTCAGCGCTATGGCGCCTGCGCTTATGTACACGGGGTATTTGAAGTCTTCTGGTCGATAAAAGATCATCGTTGTCGCGAAGCTCAGCAGCTCGAAGAAGTTCTGCAGCGACATCTCGATTGCGCTGAATGAGCCGCGTGTCGCCTCAGGTGCATCTTCTTGCACCAGATACTGCACGCAGAGATCGAAGCCCCAGAGGCCAAGACGAGACAAACAGACACCGGCAACGAGTGCGAGGCCGGCGAGTTTGAGATTGGTTGAGGAAGTGGTGGCCGCGAAAAAGCTGATCGCAGCGATGATGGAGAAGAGCTGCTCGTTGATAAACCAAAGGCCAGAGCGCACAGCGCCAATCCTGGACATGAGCAATGGTGCAGCGCATGTAGCGCTGAGCTCGAGGATGACGGCGATAAGACGCATGATAGATACGTGGGTGCTGGTGAAACCGACAGTTAGGAGATACGTAGTCATCTGAGAGGCGAAGCTCAGGACCGTAAGGTATAGCAATGATAGAGAAAAGGATGCCAGGAAGGCGGGGTTTTGGAAGTATTCTTTCCATGGGCGAACGTTGTCTTTGATAGTATTCAGTGTGGAGCGGGACGGGACGATGGGTGTCCCACCGGGTGATCGTGGTGTTTCAGTGGCGTTTTGCTGTTTCCCTTGTCCGAGCTCAGGAATCGCCGAGTAGACTTGCGCGATGGCGAAGTATTCGGCGAGCACGCTGATGGCATTCTGGCCGAAGACGACCCATATGGCGACTTTCGTGGAGTATCCGTCCAAAAGACCGATGCCGAGGGGTGCGATGAGTTTACAAATCAGATCAATCCGGCGCATTGCACTGTTCAGCTCTTGTCTCTCGACACCCAAATTGTCAGAGACCACGATAATCCAATCTCTTTCGACGGCTACGGTGTTGGCGACGAAGGCCAGCTTCTCCACACCTGCTAGCGCGACAATTGCAGCGAAAAGCCCGTAGAGGATCCAGCCATTTTGGGGATTGCCGGCCAGCAGCGCAACAAGAAGAAGACATGACAAAGCGACGGAAATCCTCTGCCATACGATACTTTGGCGCACTACATGAAGGCGGTTCTTGCTGTCGACTAAGCTGCCAACCCAGGGCCCGAGGGCTGCGGCGACGGCCGATCTGAACAGCGCATAACAAGATGCAAAAAATAAAGTTCCAGGAAAGATGGCGGCAAGGAAAATGACTGCGCCGAATTCAAAGGTTCGCGCATTCCAAGTCGAAAGAGTGTGGGAGATGTAAAGACGGTAAAGGAGCGTTTTCGGAGACTTGTTCTGAGGTTGTCGTTCGGCGGGGTACTGGCTGGGGTCGATCGTGGTGCCCGTCGAGGCACTCGACACAGAACTCATATCGTACGCAATTACGATTGAAGATACGGAGGAGCGAATGCCATGAGGGGCAAACACAGAGCTCAGGAATTCATATCGAGAGCTGAGGCCTGGTGATCATGCGCTTTGGCCTGCCCTTTGCGGACAGCTTGGCAGCGCCGAAGACCGCGCATGTGCTGGACCCTTCTGAGATCTACACTTGCCTTAGGCGACATCAAGTTAGACAGGAGCGTTACCTTCTCGCTTTTGTCGTCGCGCTGGAGGTCTCCCCACCATGCGTGCTGGTCACCCCACAATTTTGCGTATTCACCGGCTCCGGTCCTCTTCGTTTGAGTGGCATGACGTGCTGGTGGCAGGGACGTCCTGTCGTTGAGTCAACTCCAGAAGGCAACGTTGGACGCTAGCTCATCCGCCAATTGATTCAGGGTCCCTTGGTCCAAGCCGCCCAAAATAGCAACATACAGATTTAATAACGCCTCAGTGTATAGTGCGAGGTCTTCGAAGTTTTACCTTCACTTGCCCTTCTTTCTTTGCAAGATGCTGTTTGATCACGGAAGAACGGCAAATCTGAAGCTTAGCTAAAGCAAGATTTCTGGGCATTTGTCTGCTGCACAATGTCACGACACGTTTCGCCTTCAAGCTCGCCCGTGTGAGCGCAAAAGACTCAAGCCACAAATGCCACGTCCTATAAGAAGTCTCACGCGAGGTTTGTGATATAGGACAATAAGTAGGATGATGTTGCTGACAAGAAGGTGCAGGATGGCTTCTGTTGCCCCTTAGCAGGCGCCCTGCTAGGTTCCAACCCTCTCTGCTTCGACAGCCACCTTCGACCGCCGAACGACCGACAGAGCACAACCACAAGGCTGGAAACAACGCTCACGACAAGCAGGAGCGGAGCAAGTTCGCACGCAGCGTTCTTGAGGGTAGCACCGTAGCCCTTATTTCGTTGCTAGGCCTAGCTCTTGGCGGTTATGGATATAGCTTGTTCTATAAGGAGACTGTCAGAAGCAAGATCGAGAATGCCTTCTCGAAGGGCTACAGCTCGCAAGAGCGCGTTGCGCTAGGCCGTATCGCCTATGGTGCCAACCCGGACAAGATCCAGGAGATTGTGGAGAAGGAGTTTTGGGTGCCGAGAGACGAGCAGGAGCAGGTCAACGACATAGTAAGCGGTAAAACCCGCGGCAAATACTACCTCATTATCGGCGAGAGAGGCACAGGGAAGCGAGCCTTGCTCATCGAGGCTATGCGCCAGGTCCATGGAGACGGTGTAGCTATGCTCGAGGCACACAGCGAGCTGGAAGTATTTAGGACGCGGCTGGGCAAGTCGATCGACTACGAGTTCCACGAAGACTACATTGGAGGGCTGTTCAGTATCAGAGGGCCGCGAGACAGCACGCCGCTCCTCGACATTGAGAGAGCGTTGAACCAGTTGGAGAAAGTCGCGCTTTCGATGAGGAAGCGTCGTGGCAAGCCTCTGCTCATGGTCATTAACAACATCCATCTCTGCAAGGACGATGATCAAGGCCGCGACTTGCTAGAAATCCTGCAGCAGCGAGCGGAGATCTGGTCAAGCAATGAGCTGGTCACCGTCGTCTTCACATCGGATGAGCACTGGACGATGGAGCGGCTGATACCGCATGCCACCAACATGCACGTCATGAACATCCGAGACGTTCGCAAAGATTTGGTCATTGAATCCCTCAGAAAGTATCGCGCCAAGTACCACAACGAGCACGTACCGCAAAGCATCCTCGAGGAGGTCTTCGCAAAAGTTGGCGGCCGACTCATCTTCCTGAACCAAGTTGCAAAGTCTGACGACATGCTGCAAATATGCGCAAATATCAACAGGCGAGAAAAGTCGTGGTTCCTGAACCAGTGTTGGATCCTCGGCGATTCGATGGACGATGATGTCGAAGAGGAGCAGAAGTTCTGTGCTGCAGCTATCGTGCTAGCTCGCGCTCTCGTAAGTCGCGAGAAAGAGCTTGCAGACCCAGACGGTGTGCTCCCTGAGATTCCACTTCACGAGGCGCGCCAGATAATCACACGTGCCGACTTCGTAAGGCCGTTCGACCACATAAATGTCATCCACATCGATGCATGGGGCATGGTGCGTGCAGACTCAGTGCCAATGCAGAACGCTTTCCGCGAGATCTGCAATGAGGAGGGCTTCGAAGAGCATTTGAAGGCAACGCTCAACAGACTGGATGAACTGGAGAGCCTGGCGAGAACAAGGGAGGTGAGCTGGAGAGCGGCGCCCGATAGGAGTGGCGGTATTGTGCCGGTACAGACGTACTGTGCGAAGATCTCGGATCCACGAGCTGGCGGTCATGAAGTCGTGGCGTCGACCACGCCCGCCCGTTAGAGTACAAGAGCACATCCGGCATCAAGAGCTTGTCTTCTCATCGCAATAATGCCACGGCTCGATTGACGATTTTTTTCTAATGCTCCGCCCTTTCCCTCGACTCCCTCTTGAGCTTTTCTCGCCGTCCCTCGGATATCAGTTCGTAACCTGCCGGCACTGGGCCCCTTCCCCTCATTCCTCCACGTCTTGGCCACAACTGGTCTTGACTCTCGATTGGCCTTTTTATTGTTGCGCAAGCTCCGCCACAATAGAAGCACTGCGGGCTTGGCTTTCAACCATTGTGTGAACCCCCACGGCCTGCCCACGTGCCGCGTTGCGAGGGCAATGACACGAGGTTCAGACAGACCGTAACTGGGATTGCTGTGCAGGAATGTAATTGGACAATTTTTGGAAATGTGTGCAGGGCCTATACATGAGTCCCGGAGTCCGCCCGAGGACCGCCTTCACTTGCCGTAGGCCAAGACCTCCGCTAGGAATACAAGTGGCTCGGCCTCAACACAAAGACGAGGTCCACTGAGCATCTCTGTCATCGGTGTGGGACCGTGTTCGGCGTCTCCGCCGATCTGTTGCAGCTGCAAAGTCTGGATTTGGATTGTGATTGGGCAGTTCGTATTGTTCTAGACAATCCATTGATCTGGGAGTCTTAGTCCGGGGTCGCGTGGGGGGATCTACTTGGTATGCGGGGGATGGTCTGGGGTAGCACGAGGTGTCTAGTCATAAAAGGCATAGCTTTGCAGCAGACGACTCAACACCAAGACATCTCAAGCCACTATGCCGGATCAAGAGCCCCAGACTGGATAGCTGCGTCTAGGCTAGGCTTGGGGGGCAGTTTGAGGCTCGAAGGTATTGGTCGATCAAACCCCTATAAGATGATGAGACCACGCTGATCGACGTTCATTCCAACCCTTGTCAGGCTCCTTCACAGTACCCAGCCTTCTGATATCGCGGGAACATGGCCATCATCAACCACGCCCCAGCACACGGCGTGACCGCCGCCAACGAGAAGAAGGATATCGTAGACGCGAATTATGTGGAACGCGTCGATACTCATGAAGATCTTTCTCTGGCCAAGGTAGAGGCAGATGCGGATCTTGACGCTTTCGGCGCTCGCAGCAAAACCAATCCCGAGGAGATTGCTCTTGTTAAGAAGCTCGATCGCACCATCCTCGTAAGTGACAGAATGCAAGGACATCTAATGCAACTGCTAATTCAACTAACAGCCTATGCTTTGGATCATGTACTTCTTCAACTTCCTGGACCGCAACGCCCTTGTCAACGCCAAACTCAACTCGTTAGAGAAAGATCTTGGCCTCAAGGGTACACAGTACAACACACTAATCTCCATCCTGTTCGTGGGCTACATCGCCGGGCAGATTCCGTCCAACATGATTCTTAACCGAGTGCGCCCGTCATGGTACTTGGGTGGCTTCTGCATGGCCTGGTCAATAGTCTGCCTCTTGACCTTCTTGGCCAATGATTTTGGCAGTATGCTGGCCTGTCGCTTTATGCTCGGCGTCACGGAAGCTCCCGTAAGTACAACAAACTATCGCTATGAGGCGCAGCAACTGACTAGATCGACAGTTCTACCCCGGTGCTCTTTTCCTCTTGTCGCTGTTCTACACCAAGAAGGAGATCGCCACCCGCATGGCTATCTTCTACACTGGCAATATGATTGCTTCGAGTTTCGCCGGTCTGATTGCTGCTGGTGTCTTCGCCGGGCTTGATGGCACCCATGGTCTCGCAGGTTGGCGCTGGTAAGTCCTCGTCGATTTTGTGCTCGTCGCAACACTGATCACTCCCAACCAGGCTCTTCCTCATCCAGGGCGCTCTCTCCATTGGCATTGCATGCATTTCCTTCTTCATGCTTCCCGACCACCCCCTGCAGACCCGCTGGCTCAGCGAATCCGAGAGGCAACTCGCTCACAAGCGCATCGCCGCCGACACCACTCAGCGTGAGGAGGCTACCAGTGTGTGGGTCGGTCTGCGCCAGGCTCTGGCCGACTGGCGCACATGGGTCTTCTGCCTGATGTACAACACCCACATCTCGTCCGTCAGCTTCCAGTCGTTCCTGCCCACTGTCGTCAAGACGCTCGGATACAGCACCACGGTCACGCTTGCGCTGACCTGCCCGCCCTACCTCCTGGCCGCTGCAATGGCCATCATCATGTCTTACACCTCCGGACGCTACAACGAGCGCACCTGGCACATCACCATCTGCAAATCCATCATCATCGCCGGCTTCATCATTCCCGCCGTAACCACCAACGTCCCCGCCCGCTTCGTCGCCATCTTCATCTTCGTCACATTCTCGTTCGGCATCAACAACATCATGCTGGGCTGGACGAGCGTGACGCTGGGCCAGACGCCCGAGAAGAAGGCCGTTGCGCTCGCGCTGTGCAACTCGCTGGGTAACATGAGCAGCATCTACACGCCGTACCTGTGGCCGTCGACCGACAACCCCCGGTTCCTCAAGGCGTGGATGGCGAGTATCTCGTTCTCGTTCGTGGCCATCGCCGCCGTGTGGTTGATGCGCTTCAGCCTGCAGCATAAGAACAGGAAGATGAGGCAGAGCAACCCGGAGACCATGGTCTTCTACGTCTACTAGCGACTGCAACAAACCGTCTCAACGGAGGCTTTCTGCTCGGAAATCAAGTCCCCACTTCTCATTCACTGCAATCAGGTTGATTGGCATTTGTTTGCATCGCTCTGCGGCCGATGGCTGGGATTAGTAGTCCTTGGATAGTATTTATGCAAATCAACTCCACAAAGCACCTTGACTAGCTCCTTCCCTGTCCATGGGTGTGTCCACTTCTGCAATTCGGCGCCGGCAAGTCGCTTCATAGCCAGCAGGTCCGATGCTGAGATGCTGGGTCTTACTGGCGCTCCACGCACCATTGTGATTTATGTGGGTCTACGTGTGGCCCACCTTTATGATGATGCTTCGGGACTAGAGAATTTCGATCAATGCTTTTCCGTTGGCTGTACGGTAGAGTCTGAACGGGGGGGCGTCGTAGCAGGGAGGACCTGATACTGCTAGGGACACGAGGTGGTGTTGTTGTAGAGCGAGCAGGGCAATGCAGTCGTAGACCACAGTGCGAGAACACAACGACGTTACAAAGCAAAGCATGGATGTGCATGTTGAAATTTGACGTTTGCAGAGTTCCGGACCAGCTTTCCAAGGTCCTGTACAAGAGAGGTTTGACATTGAGTCCAACGCGACGGCACTGGTATTTCTCTGGCCGGCTATTTCGCCACAGACCTAGAGTCATCATTCGCAGGGTCGTAAGTCGGTTGCTGGCTGTAATTATAAGTTGACTATCATTATGAGGTGACCATCATTATGAGGTGACTATCATTATGAGTTGACTGTAATTACAAGTTGACTGTAATTACAAGTTGACTATCATTACAAGTCGACTGTAATTACAAGTCGACTATACTTGTAAGCATGCACGCATGCCATGCTCCTCTATCCAAGATTCTCGAGTCCATCAAGGCTCTCAGCAGCTCCAAAACGGACAGCAAAGTCATGACCGCGAGACAGAAGAAAATGATGGGACGAGGAGATGGATACGCATGATGCGGCGTGCTAGAGTAAAGACCGACGGGTGAGATGGAGGGAGGTTCACGCAAGATTGCAGCGCTCCTGGTCATGCTTTACGTGGACTGCACCGCAACCATCATGCTTCACGTGGACTGCGCCGCAATCATCATGCTTTACGTGGACTGCGCCGCAACCATCATGCTTCACGTGGACTGCACCGCAACCATCATGACCTCCACGGCCAGCCTGATGAACAGTGCAACGCAGATTGCCCGCATTCAACGAGGCGGGTTGCCAATGGCTGCGACAGGGTGAGAAAAGGAGGATGGGATGGTGAGTGAATGATGCTGATTGACTAATTGATTGATTGATTGATTGGATACGCATCGCGCTATGCGACGCGCAAGATGCGGTGACATGATGGTGTGAAATGAGACCGTCCAAAACGCCAGTATGCTATGCAAAAGAAAAACGGACACACTCTCGCTGCTGCACTAATCTCGTCTCTTCCTTACTTTTCTACACTGGCGTCCACTTGGCGCAAACGGGCGCGAACGGCCACCATGGGGCCAGATTGGAGCCGACTACCGCCTGGGGCTGGCCGTGGGCGTGGACCCGTCGTCTCTGATGCCGTCTCTGATGCCGTCTCTGGTGCCGTCTCTGGTGCCGTCTCTGGTGCCGTCTCTGGTGCCGTCTCTGGTGCCGTCTCTGATGCCGTCTCTGATATCGAGCTTGCTCATGCGCTCGGCGGCGCGCTCGGCCATGCGCTTGCTGATCTCGGGGACGCTGTGTTTCCGACGCAGATGCGGGTCCGGGGTGTGTGGTCTTGCGAGGTCTTTCTGGGCAATGGCCGGGGTCGCGTCTCCAATCTCCGTCTCATCTTCACTGTACTCTTCGTCGTCCTCGCCACCATGGACGCCATCGAGATTCTGCGGATCGTAGGGCGCGTCCACATGCTCGCCTCGATACTCCCCGTCGCTCCCTTCGATGGTCTCGAGGATGCTGTGCTCCATGGCGCCCTCGTCGTCGCCGCTCTCGTTTGCCGTGTAGCTCGCCTCTAGGTGCTCGCCGTCGCCGCTCTCGTTTGCCATGTAGCTCGCCTCCAGATGCTCGTCGTCGCCGCTCTCGTTTGCCATGTAGCTCGCCCCCAGATGCCCGGCGTCGACGCTCTCCTCTGGATCCTCGCCGTCGACGCTCTCCCCCAGGTCCTCGCCGTCGACGCTCTCGTTTGTCATGTAGCTCGCCTCCAGATCCTCGCCGACGTCGCCCTCGTCTTCGCTGCGGTAGGAGCCGGCCTCGGTCTGGTCGTCATCGGAGTCGTCCTCCGAGTCGGTGAAGTCGTCCATGTCGAGGGGCTTGTCGCGCCAGTAGTTGAAGTCTGTAAAGTTCTCGCCGCCTGCGGGGACGAGCAGGCCGACGGGGGGGAAGAAGTGGTCGACAATCTCGCGCATGGACGCGTAGCCCGTCTTGTAGCTGTTGAGGGAGAGAACGTCGAGGCTGACTTCGGCGTTGGAGTTGATGGTGAAGATGCGGGTGCTGGGGATGTTGACGCTGCGGTAGGACAGGGCGTCTGTGAAGCGGTTGCCGAAGCCGGCGTAAAAGGGCGTCTGGCCGGCGGGCTTGTCGAAGAGCTGCATGATGTCGCGCAGACAGGCCATTTTGAAGACCTCGGGCTTGCGGAGGTAGACTTCGCGGCGCAGGGCGGCGATTGTGCGGTCCGGGCTCATGATGACGGGCCCCCGCGGCAGCTTGTGGTCTTCCTGGACGACGCCGTTGAGGTAGGCGCGGGTGGTGTCGGCTTGGCCGACGGAGCGTGAAGTGAGGTAGAAGATGTTGTAGCCGTTGTTCACAATGTCCGTGTACAGCTTGGCGACGCCCTTGTGCGTCCAGTCGCGACCAATCATGTTCAGGACGTGGCCCAGGGCGTCCGACTTTGTAATGGTGCCGTCAATGTCGGAGATGACAATCGGCACGTCGTGCTGCCAGTAGAACATGTAGGCCTCGCACTTTGAGCGATTCACCGTAAAGGACATGGTGTTCTGGCCGGGCTTCAGGTTGAGCGCTTTCAGCTGGTCCGACGTGAGCCGCAGCGTCTTTGCGTAGTTGCGCGTCTCGGCCTTCTTCTGGTGCTGCTCGGCGGGCGAGTGGGGGGCAGAGAGGCCCAGGGCGCTGTCCGAGTCGTTGCGCCTGTGCAGGGGAAAGTCTGCCGTGGCGTCGCTGACGCCGCTGTCGCTCTGGTAGCCCGGGTCCGAGACGGCGTCCAGCGAGGGTTCGCTGAAGACGCTCTGGGCCATCTTCTGCATGGCGGCGGCCTTGGCGTCCTCGCTGCTGTAGATCCAGAGGTTGCCGTTCTCGTCGGCCCCTATCAGGGCACCAATGTCGTAGTCGCCAGCCAGCTCGTCGGACAGAATGTTCCTGGCAAGGACCTCTGCCCGCAGCGCGTCCTGCTCGCTGCTCTTGTAGCCCGTCATGTCGAGCTCGAGATCGCCGTTGTCGGTGACCTTGTTGGGTATGTTGGACGAGTACAGCTTGCGCGAGAGCTTGATGGCGCGGGCGAGCGCCTCGGCTTGCGAGACGGGCGGCGGGCTGGCCGAGCGCGCGGAGCGGTTCCACCTCGTGGCATCCTCCCTGCTGATCTCGAGCGGGCCGTGCTCTTTGCCGCCGTCGACGTGTGCGGGGAAGGCGTCCGTCTCGGGGGCGACGACCGTGTCCGTGCTGGCGCGCTGCACATGGAAGCCCGACCAGTCGCCCGACTTTGGGCGCTCAAAGTCGGCCTCGTTGTACTGCGCGTCCGACGGCGGGACCGACATGGACAGGCGGCCTCTGCGGCGCAGGGTCGAGTCGAGGCTCGCGAGATCGAGCGGCTCGGGGTCGTCGAGCATCTGGTTCGGCGGCGTCTCGACGGGCTTCTGCTCGGGGCTGGCGGTGGGCGAGGCCAGCGGCGACGTCTGCATGCCGACGGGAATGCTGGCCGACGTCTCGAAGACGAAGAAGGCCTCGCCGCCCTCGCCGAGCTTCATCGAGTAGTCCTGCAGCTCGCCGTTGACGCGGAACTCGACCTTTTTGTCCGAGGGCCGCAGGATCTGGTACTTGCCGAAGCGGACGTGGAAGGGCGAGCAGGCCATGGTGCCATCGTCGCGCTCGACGACGATGGTGTCAATGGCGCCGCTCAGCGTGGCCGGGTTGATTGAGTTCCAGCCCTTGGACACGCCGCCGGCGATGGAGCGCACGTAGTTCATGGCGGGTGTGTCGAGTCTCGCGGCGACGGTCGATGTCGAGTCCCGCGGCAATGGTGGATGTCGAGTCTCGCGGCAATGGTCGATGTCGAGTCTCGCAGCAATGGTGGATGTCGAGTCTCGTGGCGCTGTGCCCTGTAGACGACCGTCTAGACGCAGCCGAGTTTCTTCACATGCGCGGCCTGGTCTGCGCCGTCACGGCTAAGTCGGCGTTGGGGGGAGGAGCGTGCGAGTATGACGGAGCGAGGTCAGCTCTCGTCGACTGCCTAGCAGCGACCGAGGAACGCCGGTGGAGGTCAGGTGCGAGATGTGCCGGAAGCAAAGCGGACCCAGCAATCACTGTCCAGTCCCGTGCTTTCAGAGCAATGTCGAGTCCCGTGTTTTCAAAGCAATGTCAAGTCCCGTGCTTTCAAAGCAATGTCGAGTCCCGTGCTTTCAGAGCATCGTGAAGGGTCTGGTAGTGGACGAGCCGAGTTTGGTGCATGCAAAATGTGTGCTTTTCACATGCCAACCAAGGCTGCAGCAGACACCAGATGCGTTGAGCTCAACTGCTCCACCACGGCTCTGCGGGCGTGGTGACGACGCGCTGCCTACTGGCTCGGGCTGCAGGCGAGTGTCCCTGGCGTGGAGATTGTCCGACTGCACTCTACCAGCACTCTAGGGCCATCTCTGGGAGCATCCACGAGGCTCTACGAGTACCAGTCGTACTCTCAAGCCCGTCATGCACAGAATCTGGCGCCGCCACCCCGCTACCGGTAGCTGCCAGGCGGCTCCATGTGGAGATGCCCTGCAGGCCAAGCGTGCTGCGCCGCTGAGGGAGCCGGCCCGCTTGTGCATCTTCGCATCTTGACATGTTCACATTTTCACGTCTTCACATCTTGACATCTTCACGCCTTCACGTCTTCCGTCTTCACACTTCCGTCTTCACATCTTCGCGTCCTCCGTCTTCACATCCCCGCGTCCTCCGTCTTCACATCTTCGCGTCCTCCGTCTTCACATCTCCACATCCACGTCTTCACATCTCCACGTCCACGTCTCCACGTCTTCCCGTCTGCAACCCACAACGCCCCCAGAGCCGACAGACGAGCGACTGCTGTCGCATGTTGTAGAGACGCCGGCATGTTCTCCGACCCTGCCGCGTCGCTGTACTGGCCGCCGGACGTGGCGCGCTACGACATGGAGACGCTGCTGTTCTCGTCGTCCGGCTGGCTGCGCACCACCTGCATCGTGCTCGCGCTCTTCTGGGTCGCCGTCCGCGCCTACCAGGTCCTCTCGCAGCCCGTCGAGACACTTGTGCACGTGCTCGGCCTCGAGGTCCCCGTCGCGCCGCTCGTCTCGCTCGCCGGCATCAAGGCCGACGGCGTGCTGCTGCACTGGAAGTCGCCCGAGCGCGCCTCGGTGCTGCGGTACGTGATCCGCATCAACGGCATCGACGTCGGCCATGTCGCCCCGCACGACACGTCGGCCACCATTGAGAACCTGCAGCCGGCCCGCCACTACACCATCCGCGTCGTCACCTTCAACTCGTCCAACTTCCAGGCCCCCAGCGCGCCCATCCGCCTGCGCACGCTGCCCGCCGACTCGGACCAGCACTATGCCGCCGCCCCGCCCGCCGCCCACGGCCCTGCCACCGACGACGACGACGCCAACCCGCCCCCCGTGGTCCGCCCGAACAAGTCGCTCGCCGACGTCGCCACGCCGTTTGCTGCGCCGCTCATGAGCCGCGAGCACAGCAACAGCACGGCCCGCCAGAGGCCGGGCATCGCGCGCCGATCGTCGCCCGCCTCGCAGACGGCAGACGACGCGCGCGCCGCGACCGACTCGAGCGATTCCATCCGCGCCCTGACGGAGAAGCTGGACGCGCTGCGCCGCGACCTCGACGACATGGACCGCCAGATCCAGGACGAGGACCAGGACGCCGTCACCCAGCGGCTCGTCCTGGTCGACCGGCGGGACGAGAAGAAGGCGGCCCTGAAGGAGAAGGAGGACGCCAGCCGCGACCTGCGCAAGGAGGTCGCGACCCTCGAGCGCCAGAGCGCTGCCGCACAGACGCGCCGCACCCACCAGGAGAGACTCTTCCGCCAGAAGGAGGCCGAGCGGAAGAAGCTAAAGGACGACACGGCCAAGTGGTCCCGCGAGTCTGTCGAGCTCCGTGCGACTGCCGCCAAGATGAGGGAAGAGCAGGAGGCGTACAAGGAGGCGTCGCAGAAGCGCATCCAGGACGCCAAGGACAGGTACGAGGAGGAAACGCAGGCCAACAAGCTGCTCGAGGACGCCATCCGCGAAAAGGGAATCCAGATCAAAGCCCTGGAGGAGGAGAGGAAGCAGCTCGAGGACGGCCAGGACGGCGGCGAAGCTCCGGATGGCACCGACAACGCCGAGCGCGAAGAGGACAACCGCTGGAAGATGACCCTGGGCCTGTTGCAGCAGCAGTACGCCCAGGCCTGGCAGCTGTTCACCGAGGCAGACCGCGCCAATCAGGAAGCTACCAACAGGCTGCAGTACTTGCAGCAGCGCCGCCTGAGCCAGCCGCAGCTCTACGACGACCCAGCCGTGCCGCGAGTTGGCCCGGCCAGGGGGACCGGCCAGCGCCAGCGCCCTCTGAGCATGCGCGAAGGCATGCTCAGTGCTCCCGGCGGCTTCGTGCAGACGTCTTCGGCGCCCTTTAACAGCATGACGGTGTCTTCCTCGCCGCCGTTTGCCTCTGTCACGCCCTACTTCAATCCTGTAAACGGCATGGCGCTGCCTCCCCGCGGCCACGGACACACCATCTCCTTCTCGCAAATGTCTCAGGCTGATCTCGAGTCACTGACCGGCGGTGCACCGATGAGTCCCACTGCCGGCGCACTGCTCCCGGCTGGTCTCTTTGGCGACGACCTAGGCCTGACCGACAGCGAACATGACGATCTCATCGGCCCACCCAGACTGTACTCGCTCGAGCCCTCGCCGAACACGCGCAATGTCCTCCCTGGGCTTGGCGCTCTCGGGCACGCCAACCCGCCCAGCGACCAGCACACGCCCGTCTCGCCGCCCGAGAGTCCGTCGCCCAGTGTCTTGGCCAGTCCGCGCGAGAGCGGCCCGCTCCAGTTCTTCCCGAATCCCGAAAACATTGACCCCGACAAGCGCTCGATACAGTCGTCCTCGAGCTCGTTTATGAACTCCCAGAGCAGGTTTGGCGGACTGTTTGGATTGAACAGGCAGCGGGGCAAGACCATTTCTGGCCAGGGCCCTGCGCTGGGCTCTCTGAAGCCTTCCCAGAGCCAGTCGCTGCCCCGGCAAGAGTTTGGCCTCGACGCTGTGGGCTCATCGCGTCGCCGCGGCAGCACCGAGGGCGCCTGGTACGACTCGTTTATCCGAACAAAGACCCAGCCCGCGGAAGCGTCGAGCAGTCCAAAAGCTCATGTGCCGACGCGCAAGCGCACGTTCAACATGTTTGGCACCAGGAACGACCCTTGGCTGACGTCCGTGCTAGGAACGGAGCGACCGTCCTCGCCCCGTCAGGGCTCCACCAAGTCGGGCGAGGGCATGGTTCTGCCTCGTCCCTCTACCGAGAGTCAGACGAGGTTCGGCTGGGGCGTCGACGCGTTTGGCGCCAGAAGCAGTCCGCTTGGCGTCGACTGGAGCGTCAACAACACAAACACCTCGTCGTGGTCGAGGATGCCATCGCGCCGCCCCTCTGTGCAGCACGGCTCGACCACGAACCTGGCCGTGAATGAAGACTCGATGCACGACGACATCCTGGACTTTCCCTCCAACGTTCGCTCGCCCATGCAGGCGCCGATTGGCACACGGCCACAGTCGTCTGCATCCCACATGCCCCGAGACATTCCCCCCCTGCCCCGAGACATTGCCCCCCTGCCCCGAGACATTCCCCCCCTGCCCCGAGACATTGCCCCCCTGCCCCGAGACATTCCCCCCCTGCCAGGAACGCCGCCCACCGCGCTCAATCCGGCGGCAGCGGCCTTTACCCTGACGCTCGGGCTCGGTAAGAAGTCGGAGGAGGAGAAAGCGAAGCGCGCCGCGGAGAAGGAAGCCAAGCGCGCGGAAAAGGCCGAGAAGAAGGAGAAGACCAAGGCGGAGAGGTGCAAGGGCAAAGAAAAGGAGAAGCAAGTCGCCTTCGACCCCTCCGCCGACGGCAGCCACCCCGCGTCTCCGCACGAGCCCTTCCCCCGCCCATCCCGCGACACGCCGTCCATCATCTCCACCGCCGACGCCTCGGAAGCTTCGCCGCGCGAATCCCTCGAGCGCAGCGTCTCCCAGGCCACGTCGGACCACACGGGCTCCGTCGGCAAGGAGTCGTTCATGCAGAAGCTCACGCGCAAGGGCAGCACGTCGCAGTTCCTCTCGTTTGGCAAGAAGAACCCGCTGTTCGCCAAAAAGGGCGAGGTGCCCGGCACGCCCGACGCGGCGGACGAGCTCGACGGCTCCAGCGGCTTCTTCGGCAAGAGCGTCGATGGCAGCAACCACAACTCCCCGAGTCTGGGCACGCCCAAGGACAAGGGCGGCCTGCTGGGCTGGGGCAGCATCAAGCGCATTGGCAGGAAGGACAAGACGCCGAGTCTGCACGAGAGCATTGCCAGCGAGGCCACGGGCGACGAGGACGTGGCTGATGAGGGGCATGTGGAGGGGCTGGGGCTGAAGGCGTGATGAGTATATATCCCTGTAATCAACTCGTATCGTTTGTGTGCATCCTGCTCCCTGTCGCCTGGATGCGTGAAGAGTGAGCAGTAGGTTGAGGCCAAGTGCGGTGCGCGACAAGCCGGGCACATTGTTTGGCGACAAGCCGGGCACATTGTTTGGCGACAAGCCGGGCACATTATTTGGCGACAAGCCGGGCACATTATTTGGAGACAAGCCGGGCACATTATCTGGCGACAAGCTGGGCACATCATCTGGAGACAAGCTGGGCACATCATCTGGAGACACTAGCGCTCTCACCCCGGATTCCAGCATCCCTGCGCAGAGCCGCACCGCCAAGCCGCGCAACGCGAACCAACCGCGACCTGACAGGCCTCCTCGACCGCACAACCCAATTCCACCACCACAACGGCACAACCATGGCGTCGCCCACCCCAGACACAAACGGCATCTCCACACCGCCCGCGACCGCAAGCGCGGCGCACACAAACTCCCCCCCCTCACACTCACAACCCCAGTCCGCCGCGCACCCGCTCACAACCTCCACAACGCCCTCCACCGCCTACCCCCCAACCTCACTCCTCGACACAGGCGCAACAAAACGCCCCCGCGATGCGCGCCTCATGCACCTCCTCCTCGCCAACATGGGCGTGCACGCGTACACGGAGCGGGTCCCACTCCAGCTCCTCGACCTCGCGTACAGATACACGTCAGGCGTGCTGAGCGACGCGCTGGCCTACGAGCCGCCCGTCCCCTCCTCGCTGCCGCCGGGCGAGAAGAAGAAGCGCGACACCGCCGCCGACGAGGGCGTGAGTCTGAATGCCCTGCGCACCAGTGTCGCGGGGCGCGCGGCGCAGATGAGTCCCGCTGCGGGCCTCGGCAAGGAGTTCCTCGCTGACATTGCGAGCGAGCGGAACCGCGTTGCGCTGCCGCGCGTTGAGCGCGAGTTTGGCGTGAGGCTGCCGCCTGAGCGGTACTGTTTCACCGGCGTGGGGTGGGGGGTGCGCGAGGCGTGGGAGGGTGATGAGGACGTGGACGAGGATGCGGTCGAGGATGTGGATGAGACGATGGGCGAGGGGGGTCCGGTTGGCGCTGCGGATGGGTTTGGGGACGCGGCGGATACGGAGATGGGCGGTATGGATGAGGAGGACGTGGATGAGGATGAGTTTCAGGAGGTGATGGGGTGAGCGGGCGGGCGGACGCGCGACAGCGAGCGGTGTGTACCATCGACGCCACGTCGGAGAGGCGCTGGGCCGGGGGCGGACAGACAAGGGACCGCTGGGCTGGGGGCGGGCGGACAAGGGACCACTGTGGCATTGCATGGCGTTTTGGAGCAGGACATGACCGGTCGGGAAAACACTTCTAGGTGCAGCCGCTGTGCGCATCGCCGGGCTGCCAATGCAGCGCGCATTTCATCTTTCACGTGTGTGGTTGCGTTTGCCTCTCCAAGACGCTCAGCACGCGGTTGCCGACGACGTTCACGACTTGTGGCGTCGAGGTACATGTCTCGACCCGACGCAGCAATGATGCAAGACGAGAGCTGTTCCCGCGCTGCATCTCCGGCTTGTTCGGCGAGCAGACGATGCTTCGCGTGGCTCGTGCTTGCGGTCGTCATATAGTACATTCGCCGATATCTGTACATGGCCACCCAATCCTGCGCGGTTCCAGCACGCCTCCAACCAACGCACACCAGCTTTATCCGCACACCAGCTTCATCCGCACACCAGCTTTATCCGCACGCCAGCTTTATCCGCACACCAGCCTTATCCGCACGCCAGCCTTATCCGCGGCGCTGCAAATCCACCTCCAGAGCCAGGCAAACCCTCACGTCCCGCCCCACACCCCACCCCTCGTGACCCCCGAAGCATCAACCCGATTCTCTTCCCTCCTCCCCGCGCCCTCCTCAGCCTTCTTCCCCATCAGCCGTCCACTGTCGTCCAGATTCCACCACTCCTTGTGCTTCCCGCGCGCATCCTCCAGCCGCCGCTTGTGCTCGCGGCGCGCCCGCTTCCGCTCCTCGGCGAGCTCAAACCACTCGGACCGCGCCCGGTCCAGCTCGTCCTGGTTCTGGTACTGCAGCATGCATGCGTTCATCGCGAGCCGCGGCGCGCGACAGGCGTAGATCATGGTCAGTGTGCGGCCGAGCGCGCATGCAGCAAAGGCTGCGAACGGGATGTCAGCAGATGGCAGCAGACGTCGTTCTTGGTCCTGGCAGTCGTGGCCTACCTTCAATCTCCGGCGCGCACTTGGCCCGCACGTTCTTGTAGTACAGGTCGCGCACCTGCTGCTCCTGCGGCGCCGACAGCGGCGTCGGGTTCGCCGGCCGTGTGTTGGTGCCGATGATGTAGCTGTCTGCCGTCCCCGGGCTGGCCGCCGGCGGCATCGAGGCGCCTGGTGTGCCGCTCATTGTGGATTGCCGCTGTCTGCGGGGTGCGCTGGTGGTAGGACGCGAGACGGCGGGGTCGAGGCGTGGCGAGGCTGGGTGTCGGCGCGCAGATGTGGTCGTGGTGGTGCTGCGGAGTGGGCTCGGTGGTGGTTCGAGATTTGGGACAGGGATCTGCAATCTGATAATGGGTGCATGTCGGGGGTTTGGCAGGAAAAGGCCGATGATGAGTGAGCCGAGGCCCTGCGGAATTGGCGTTTCCACATGCCTCACCTCTGCATCTCCTTCCTTGCATTCTCCTCGACACATTTCTTTCATTCGAGCGAGAGCAACCGATCTGCTCCGTATCACATCACGAAATCCGAGTCTACACTTCTTGGCATTAACCTCTACGGACGCCCTCTCAGCCAGTCGAACATCGCAACAACACCATGAAAGTTAAAGGCCGCACGTTCATCATCAGCGGCGGCGTGTCCGGCCTCGGCCTCGCAACAGCCCGCGCCCTACACTCACTCGGCGGCTACGTCTCGCTGCTCGACCTGAACAGCGACAACGGCTCCAAAATCGTGTCTGAGCTGGGCACAAGGTCCAAATTCTTTGAAACCGACGTTTCCTCAACTGATGCCATCGCCTCTGCGATCAGCGGCACCGTGGCCTGGATTGCGGAGACACAGGCGCCCATAGGAGGCGTGATAGCCGGTGCAGGCGTCGGTCTACCCGGCCTCATCATCGACAAGAAAAACGAGCCGCTGAGCATTGAGAGCATAGACTTTGTGCTCAACATCAACCTGCGCGGCACCCTCGACCTCATCCGCCAAGCGCTGCCGCACATGACACTCAACACGCCCGATGGGTCTGACGGCGAGCGCGGTGTAATCATCATGATCGCCTCCTCGGCCGCGTTCGACGGCCAGATGGGCCAGGTCTCGTATGCAGCGTCCAAGGGTGCGGTTGCGAGCCTGACCCTCCCGCTGGCGAGGGACCTCAGCAAGTACGGTATCCGCGCCGTCACCATTGCGCCGAGTATGTTTGATAGCGCGATGACGAAGATGATGAGCGCAAAGGTTAAGAAGAGCCTGGAGAGCAGCATGGAGTTCCCCAAGCGCGCAGGCGAACCAGACGAGTTTGCGAGGCTGGTGGTGGAGGTGGTGGGAAATCAGATGCTGAACGGAACGGTGCTGAGGTTAGACGGCGCGATGAGGATGCCGGCGCGGTTGTAGGGGTATCATTAATCAGCGCTTGCGCTCCCTGATCTTGAATTTGACGCCGTTCTTGTTGATGCCGCCGACGCTGTTGTTCATCTTAGCCCGCTGCTTCTCCAACTCTTCTTCTGCGGCGACGAGCTCGCGCTCTTTCTTCTTGACCATCTGCAGTCGAAACGCTGTTCTTGACTGTGCGCGTGACCGTGTCTTGTCAAACTTCTTCATCTGCTTGACCTTCTCTGCCTGCTCCCTCAGTTTCTTCGCGGATGGCGTCTTCTTCTGCGGTCTCTGCTCCTCCTCTTCGTCGTCATCCTCGTCATCATCCTCGTCCTCGTCGTCCTCCCATGCAGCAGGAACCTCCAGCCGGCTCGCCGTCGGCATTGCCCTGCCCTCTCCAAACCACTTGTCTGCATCAAACTCCTCCTGCTCCTCCTCATTCTCCACAAATACCCTGTGCTTGCCCTGCTTCTCTTCGCTCCCATCCTTCAGTGTCCGGACCTCCTGGTCTTCTAGCACCAACCGCTCTTCAAGCTTCTGCCGCTCGCGGCGCACCTGCTGCAGCATCGTGCGAATGTATGCGCTATCCTGCGTTTTAAGGAGCTTCACCACATCCATGCTCAGCGCCTCGTTGCCGCGGTCTGCCACTTTGCGGCCCTTATTGTCAACGCTCGAAGACATCATCTTGAACGAGAACTCGTCGGGGTTGCGGTCGCGTGCTTTCTCGGAGAGGATCTTGAGCTTCGCTTTCTTCTGCCGGTGGTCCGCTGCGCGCAGCTTGTAGTCCTACATTGTGACGTTAGGAGGGAAGGCAGATAGGCGAGTGTTTGGGGTCAAATACCTTGCGCTTCTCGAGCAGACCCCATTTCTTGCGCTCTTCGGGCTGTGCGCGCTCCTTGTGATTGCGCCGCTGGACGGCGTTGCGCATGGATGACATAATGGGCGAGTTTGGAGTGGTATGAGGGGTGAGTTTTGTTGAAGTGAGTGTTGTTTGTGCAGGTGGTGTGGCTGGAAGGTGTTGTGGAAATTTTGGGCAGCCGCTATCGATAGGTAACGGCGGGAGCCTAGCTTGATTGGCACTAGTCTGATTGACCCTTGCACATGTACTCGATGCAAGAACACAGTGTCAGTCTCTGAGGTTTGGTCACTGGGAGTATATTTTGTAGAGGGGCATCCAATGTCAGTATCCAATCGAGCTTTTATATCCCTTCAACTTTCTTCAAATTCTTCCGCGTTTGACTTGGGCTAATGATTTCTACCAAACGGGTGAGCATACGAAGTACGGAATTAGAATCAACCAATGTGGGTGCTGATCCAAGTGAAGCTGAGGTGAGCCGAGGTCTCCAAATGCATACCCATCACGGTGACACAGCCGTACATGTTCTTGTCCAACTTCCCATTGTCTCATAGTATAGAAGGCGGCATCTCAACATAGCCGTATGAACTCCTAGATAGCCAAACATTCAGGACACCGTACAAGGACACCGGCAGATCGGTGGCCGATATGTTGATTAATCTATGGCAAGGCTTATTGCTCGGTCCGGGCTCTTCCAACCCATGATCAAGTCCAGGTCAGTGCAGTCTAGCTGGTGGCTACAGAGACAGACAGTCCTTCCTAGCGAGCAGGTATTCGATGCAATGTACTAAATACGCCATGACATCGATATGATCCACTTCTGGTCTTGATAGTAACCTCGATGATGGCTACGGAAGATTGCCTGTCATGCCGTGGAACGCACGACGAACCCGATGCAGCCTGAGTTTGCGGATCTGAGGAGTAGGGCCTATCTAATGGAGAAGCGCCTTTGGTATGTCGTGCAGCGTTAAGTGCACAGTATTCCTGCACAGCGACGGAATGCAATCAATCCGCAGACGGCGAGAGGTGAGGTCGAGTCTAGAATAGACACAAGGTTCGACGAGCGTTTGATGTTGAGCATTTTGGGGCCTTACACCTACAAGTGGACTTTTACGCGAGAGAGTTCGCCTGCCAGCTTGGCGCGGCTCATGCCAGACCCAAGACTCTTACCATGGTACTGGCACGTCAAGGTTCGAATGCGGAGGCTGCGGATGTCGTCCGCTCTGTTCATACAGGCTTTACGAGAGTGCTGTCATGCTCTGCTGGAGTCAGTCGGCCCGTCAGTACCACCAACGATTTTGGCGGTTCATGTACCTGGCAACTTCTGGTTGATGACACTGTAACAGTGGTCCGGAGCGCGTGTCGGGTAGAAGGGGAGAGAATCGCGATGGTGCGGAGTCGTTCAAACAGAGATTGACGGCATTGTCAGCTGCCGGCCAGTCGACTAACGACGATGTCAATGTTGCATTCCAACACTGCCTTGGTTCGTAGGCATAACGTGGGTCTGTAAGATACCGCATCTAGTTATTCCTGGCGATCATTCGACTGCTCTGGGGATTCCGCAGGCCGGGTCTGAGGTTCGAAGCGTGGGTCAACTGCCGGCGATCTGGGCGCGATGGGCACTGTCGGAAATAATGCAACTTACCACTTGTATGTCAAAGCTTTCGGCAGTGGTGCTGGTGAAGAGGAGTGCGGAAAGATGGCGAAGTGCGGTTGGTGCTTTACGCGAACCCGTGTCCCGCGTGCGTCGGGGTATGCCGCTTCTCCAAGCATCAAGCCAGAAGCTTGTGACAGCGAGGTTGATACCAGCAGGGCAGGATACATAGGACATTCACCGCTGCACTCCTGCTGTAGACCGCCTTGAGTCGACGTGATAAAGTTGATGTTGCTCGTGTTTGAGATGGCGCCAGATCGACAGCGCATGGCAGGAATACGGTCGGCATGAGAGTTCCGACGGGCCGTGTTGCATCTTCACGAACGAGCTGACGGTTGCACAAGCCTGCCTGTCAGCATCGTGAACCTTGGACATTGTTGTTGTTGTTGTTGTTGTTTGGTTCAAGTGACGGGTTGAGATAGCATGAGTGGCCGACTAGTGCCGATCTACCGCAATTGTGGAGTCACGCCTTGGAAAGCCTTTTCACGCACGGCACCTTCACCACACGGCATAATTCGCAAAGCACTCAGAGGCGCGCGCATGATCTTCAGCAGCCACAGGGACCCTGGAAGCTCCAGGTGTATGGCATAGCTGCATCTGAAACGCTCCCTGCTGTCGCCCAGCACGTTCACAACCTTAGCCCCGGACCGAATCTCAAACTCAAAACCAGGCCGATGGGGCTGTTAGTCGACCAACTTTTTCTTATACCTTGATTTCATGCCTAATCCCACGCTGCCCAGACGATGCTTCTTACCATAAGGTAGACTAGACTATCAGACGTTGTGAAATGGCCAATTCAAAGTAAGCGCCCATTTTCTCGCATCAATGGGTGGGGTATTGAGCTGCACTACGCTTGCACGAGCTGAAGACGAGGCTAATGACAGTCAGATATGAGTACGTGCGCGCTTTCGAGCAGCCAGACGTGCTGCTGTCGAATACCTGGATTGTCGTGAGGATCGATGGGCGTGGATTCTCGAAGTAGGTCGCTTTTTCCTTGTCTAGATTTTGCTTTTCCGCTAGATGCAGGTACCCGTGGAATTATCCGAAAGCATCACGAAGGCATCAATACCATTGACCTCCATGCTGACTCTTGCAGACTGACAACCAAGTATAAATTTGAGAAACCCAATGACCGGGCCGCGCTGGATCTCATGAATGAAGCGGCCAAGGCCGTAATGAGAGAGCTGCCTGATCTAGTGATGGCGTATGGTAACAGCGACGAGTACAGGTGCGCAGCCATGCAAAGACAACCCCCTCGAGGCACTGCTGACCGATTCCAGTTTCGTGTTCCACAAGGACTGCATGCTCTTCGAACGGAGAGCAAGGTGCGATATGTCTAAACTGCAACGAGACCTCACTAAAACAGCAGCAGCAAGCTTACCACTACGATTGTTTCTACTTTCACGTCGTACTATGTGTTCTTCTGGCCGAAATACTTACCAAACGAGCCATTGACGCCACCGCTTCCGTCGTTCGACGGCCGAGCAGTATGCTATCCCAGTGATGCAAACTTGAGAGATTATATGAGCTGGCGACAGGTCGACTGTGAGTATCGCCGTCTCGCTCCCGGAAGCAGTGATTGAACATTCCAGGCCACATCAACAACCTTTACAACACTACATTTTGGATGCTTGTCCAGAAAGGCGGTATGAGCGCTCAAGATGCCGAGCAAAGACTGTCCGGCACCGTCTCTGCGGACAAGAACGAGATATTGTTCCAAGAATTTGGCATTAACTACAACAATGAGCCTGAGTGTTTCAAGAAAGGCACAATCCTCTATCGAGACGTAAGTTTTCGAAGATAATCGCGTGCCAGAATTCTAAGCGCTGATAGCCCAGTTCGCTTCAACAGATGGCCCGCAATCGACCCCAGCAGCCGCCACAGAAGCCAAAGAAGTGAACGCTCGTCCGCAGCCGAATCGAACATCATCGCGGCCACTGTCTCAAGCAGATGACTCGAAGGTATTTAGGCCGGGTGATTCGCTGACCCCGTCTATCTCTTCGGCACCTCCAGGGCCAACCTTCCTCTCCGCAGCTTCTACACCATCGCCACCACCTTCACCTTCGAAATTACCAGAAGACGGGTACACGCATCTGCTAGGGTCAAATTCCATCAGCCCTCAACACACGATCTACCAGCGGAGCTCTTTTCCAATCTCTCCTCCATCCACCATCAGTTCACCAATGGGCAAGCAAAACTTCACATCACTAACGCCACTGCCATTATCGCCGCCGATCTTGAAGCCGAGTTCCAAGCCACCGTTGTCTCTCGATGCGCCTAACCCAACAACACGTGCAAATTTCTCGCCCATGCCTGCGCCTGCAGAGTTCGCTGATTCATTTGCCCAACGTACCCGCTCAGACGGCAGATCCATACCGATCTCTCATTCGGCGTCAGCATCATTGTCGATTGCAGGGCCTTCTCAGCCCAAACTCAAGCACCGTTCACCTAGTCTGTCGCAGATCCACACATACTTGGCTTCGAGCAGTCAGGCTACTGGGCCTCCGTCGATACCTCTGCGCATATCGAGCATACCAGCCAATACGAAGCCGCGCAAACTATCGTTGCAACACCTGCGCTCCAACTCTAATCTGAAGGCGAGCTGCGGAGACGAGAAAGAGGACCTTGCCAGTCCAGCGCAAGCGGTAATGACGACTTCAAGAGACGGTACCCCTTTGAACACGAACAAGCAATTGCCAAGCCCCCCAATCGGCGAAAGACGAGTAGTCAGCGACAGTGACAGAACGAACGGCAGCAATGGGTGGCAGCAAAATGATCACCCCGGCATCGCTGAGCTGCCGGCCACTTCGGCGCGTCACTCACGCCAACAATCACAACCCGTGCCCTCTTCGAGCGAATGGGGCTCGTATGCGCACTTCTACGATAAGTTACAGAGCACTGTACCTGGGTCGCGGTCTGGTGTCGATGCAACTGCTCAGCCTAATCTACCTTCTAAAGACACACCACGCTCAAGTCGGCACGCTCACTCTAAGTCGGAAGTCCGCTTTGAAGTACGCAAGTCCACAGACATGTCAAAGTCTGAGTCGACCAAGAAGTCACGCGCTTCTGCCACAAACAAAGAAGTCGGCAATGGCAGGCCTGTGCAGATGAGCCGAACTCAAAAAGAGAAGGATCGGAAGAAGAGGAGCAAAGCGACGATTGTAGTAGCACATGTGGACCTTATCAAGGACGACTTCTGGGAGGAAAGACCCTGGATTTTAAGTGGGAAAGCCGGCTAGTCAATAGAGGGCTGCACCCGCAGGTCGCAGCAGTGGAATACATCTGTCGGCAACACCATTCTGGCGCAAAACATCTCATGAGCGTATCTTAAGGAAAACAGAAAAGCGTGGCGGAAGCAAATAAGCGAAGTGAGCAACTTAGAAATCAGGCAAAATCACGGCTGAAGTCGAGGTGGAGTGTCTGAAACACGCATTGCGTCTCCCCGATTAGATGAACTTATATGACTAACGCATTTCAGCCACTTTCCGCAGTGGAGACATTTGTTTCGAATTAATATTATGGGGTAAAAGCATTGATTACATGGCTGATCTCGAAAAAGTACATAACCTCGCCAACCCGCAGACTGGAGGCATTTAGAGTCTTGCCGTGGTCATTACACTCATTGTGAAAATTCGATATGCGCCTCCTCACACTTCTCACTACCTGCCTCTCGGTAGCAGCCGCAGCCACACTAGGAAAGCGCGCGCCAACGCCTGGCCAGCTCTCCCAAGTCACGTCATTCGGCAACGCAACAACAGCAGCTGGATTCTACATCTACGTTCCGAAGAACCTCGCGGCCTCTCCTGGAGTCATCGTCGCTGTCCACTACTGCACCGGCTCGGCGCAGGCCTACTATAATGGTAGCCCTTACGCAGCGCTTGCAGAGCAATACGGCTTCATCGTCATCTACCCTAGCTCGCCTCACTCCGGGACCTGCTGGGATGTCAGCAGCAAGGCGACTTTGACACATAACGGAGGTGGCGACAGCAATACCATTGCAAATATGGCTACGTGGACTGTATCGCAGTATAATGCCGATGCTTCGAAGGTGTTCGTGACTGGATCGAGCAGTGGTGCTATGATGACAGTGAGATCAACTCCAAGCCTTCGTATGGAGGTATTGATGTGTTGCGATACGCTGACGCTTGTACAGAACGTCCTTGCCGCTACCTACCCCGATATCTTCAAGGCAGCCATTGTCTACTCTGGCGTACCCGCGGGTTGCTTCGTCTCTGCATCTGGCGCTGTCGATGCCTGGAACAGCACCTGCGCTCAAGGGAACTCCATCGCCACTCCCGAGGCTTGGACGGATGTTGTCAAGAACAGTCAGTTGCACTATTGACATTCGATGTCGCATTATATCAGAACCCCTGCTGATTCGATAATTAGTGTACCTCAACTACACCGGCGCTCGTCCCAAGATGCAAATCTATCATGGGAGTGCGGACACTATACTTCTTCCTCAGAATTATCAGGAGACCATGAAACAGTGGTCCGGTGTCTTCGGCTACAATTACAGCCAGCCTCAGAGCACGACTCTTAACAATCCTCAGAGTGGCTACACCAAGACTGTTTATGGCGAATCTGTGCAAGGTATATATGCTGAGAACGTCGGACACACTGTGCCGATCCGGGGTACAGACGACATGGAGTTTTTTGGGTTCGCCTCGTAAGCCTGTGAAAAAGATCAAGCTCGGGTAACCATTTGCTACATGCCATCTGCGATGTCGATTTGTGACTGACCAATGAAATAATTCTGCATCGACAAAGGTGTCGTGTCTCAATTCTTTTCTGGAAGGGCGATCAATCGCAGTTGGACTGAAAGTAATCGCAGCTTTGTACTTATCACGACAACACCATCGCCAACGATCATTGGGCATCGCGTCTACATTCATCTTCGGAAGGTTCTGGACGCGCCGTGCTTTGAACTTTTGAAACGAAAGATCAGAGTGGCTCTCCTGGCGACAGAGCGGGAAACACCGACCTCCCAAGATTATCATTTATCAACTATGGGAGTCTGTCAATGCCTTTTAGTCGTATCTTTGCAGAAAGCCGGAATATATGATCTCTTGGATTTCTTCCACCAGACCGACTCCCGTTGCAGAGGAGCTGTAGTTTATTGTCCATTGAAACCGATCGCTGCGTTAGCAGTGCCATATGTGTCTTGCGACGACTTAAGTTCGGGCTCTCAAATCACTCATTGACTACCTCTGCAGGTTCTTCAATGCATCCCTAGTGCGGTGATAGACTTCATTTGAGTTGACTGGAGCCATTAATGTCGCCTTTTGTGATAGCATCTTCAAGTTTTCACGAGCTTGGGGTGTTCAGCATGTCCTGCATGACGCAGGTCAAAGGTGTCTGCAATGCTGAGTTCTCGAGTTCTCGATGCCGGTCAAACATGCGCCTTTTCATCAGGTCTTTTGCAAATGATCGCCATTTCTGACAGGTCAGCCGTCTTTGGAAACCGAAGTTTCTCAGCACGCAAGAGTTACTGCTCTAGAGCACGTGAGAACCAGTAATGTACCTTATTTTGCCAACATCTTCTATCCTTGAGCTTAGAGTTACGATGATGAAGAGTCATCTTTTAGGTCCCTATATATTTCACGCGTGACGCACTCCGTAGTCCCTACTGCTGAAGGTAGCAAGTGTAATTATCAGTCTGGTCATCGCAGCAACTGATCTTTTGCATGTAGGCTGTTGCTCCAACATCTGGGTTGGTGAGTGACATGCGTGTGAACATGCCCCTGGTTCCGCGGGAGCGTGAACCCATCACACTATGCACATCACCGATCGAAGATAATTGCCGGTTCGATTGCTAAATTTGCTTTTGTAATGACCATCATTATCCGGACTCCTGGAGGTAGTCGGTATATGGTTATATCAAACACTCCACCCTCCCCAAATGCGACAGACTCAATCTCTTTGTCCCACAACCAAGTTTGCGAGCTTTCTACGCCCAGTCCTGATCATGTTCAGCAGTCTGGAGGCCTTCACGGATGCTTTGGCTGACTTTTCCTACAAGCCTGTGCTCTTGAGGGCTGCAACAGTAGGGTAGCGATCCTGACCATAGGTAGAGTTGAGCGTCACATGACCGGAGATACTGCCGTCCTCCAGGCGAATCCACGTCTCGATCTCGTCAAGTTTGGCCTCCTCGACAACGATCTGTCTACCTCCACGAGCCCAGTCGGAGTAGCCGCCATAGCCCGAGTGCCGATTGAAGCAGAGGTTCAAGCCGTTTCCATTCGCCGGAGAATTGTTGGGAAGCTCCTTGGCCCACTTCATGCACCAATCTACGCCATGATCGTGCCCAGAAAAGACACCCAGGAGGCCTTCAGTCTCGACAAGCGCTTTCATAAAGTACGTGTCGGCGCCGGAGTAACTGCAGTTGTTGTTGCTGTCGCAAACGTCACCTTGATGACCGATCAGCTCTTCGTTGAGACCTGGTCTAGTTGTTCCATCTGGCTTGCTGTCCTGGTACGCGCGGGTGGCGTGGGGTGGAATGTGCACGAACGCGAGACTCGGGATGACGCGACCTTGCTGCTGATTGACGGCGTCGCGCGTGAGAGTGAACCAGCTTGTGACCTGCGAAGGACGTCAGCAACAGTACCGCAAGGACCTTCTGCAGGGCCAGCTTGAAGGTATCCAGAATCGTGAACTCACCTTATCATCAACCCAGCCCTCAACTGGCACATCGTTGCCGTCGGAATCGGCCTTTTGAAAGTCGCGCCCACCCTTGCTGTCGAAAAACCAGAGCAGCATCGACAGGTGGGGATTGCCACCTCCACTCGAGCTGTAGATCGGAATGTAGTAGTTGCTTGTCCCGATCTTTTCATACGGACCGGACACTGAGGAGGTCGTAAAAGACAGCTTCTTGCCATCCTTGCCCTTGATGTTGTGCCACATGTGCTCGGACATGATGCGGGTACTGCAGGTCTTGGACATGTCGTGGTTGCCAAAGGTGGCGGCGAAGGGCATGTTGCGTTCGACGAGAGGCGCGGTGACTTGATCGATGATGGCGGTGACGTTTTCCGGCGCAACAAATTCGCAGGATGTAAGGTCACCGTTGAGAACTACCATGTTCGAATGCTCGCTGTTCAGGACGGAGTTCATTACGCCGATGGTCTTCCAGTCGGCATCAGGGCCTTTTCCGACACCGGTCCATGCGGCTGGATGTAGTTAGTACAGTTTGAGGGTAAGACTGACTATGGATACTGACGCTCGCCGAGATGTAAGTCACTGAAGACGGTGATAGAGAACTTCTTGTCAGCGGCGAAGCGGAGTCCAGGGTAGTCGAATGTGCCGCCTTGCCCAAATTGCAATAGCGGAGAGGCACCCACTGTCGACGCTGCGAGCCAAACGATGTGTTCCCACTTCATGATGACTGTTAAGGTAAAGCCAATGATGAATGCGGATACGATTGCTAGCGAACGGGTGGTCGAGCACAAACGAAAGTGGGTGGAGAAAGGAAGACATGAAGAGCTCAAGCTGAATACCTCGCCGCCCGTACTCGAAGTGAGTGTGAAGGAGGCGCGCCGCACGCCCACTTGGAAGGTCCTCATTGTGCAAGTGAAAGGAGCCGCGATACAGTATGAAGCGATGGAGAAGGGACGCCCCTAGTCATTGTTGCAACGGAATGATAGGCCTGGATCATCGAACAGCTCCAGTTTGGGCCATGGCGAGGTTCAAACGGAAGAGCTCATTGTACAGTAGACGGGGTGAGGATTGAGTGAATTCGTAGGGTTGGGTTGATTCGGAAGTCAACTCCCGTGCGGCTAGCGTGAGCACGTGCTCAGCAGTGCGTGAATGGGAAATATTAGAGTGCCCGTAATCCAGAAATATCAGTAGTTCCGTCCATATGGGCTGCGTAATGGACACTCATGAAGGAGGCTCTTCATCAAAGCTGGGTGACGGAACGGACGATCCGTTGGCGATCGAGGGTGGAGCTAATTACCAAGCCCCGCTGGAGTGCCAAGATCACCCCACAAAAAAGTTCGAGGGAGGAAGCAAAGCACTATCGGCTCCAGCCGTCAACACTCACTCACGATCTCACGAGAATGAACGCAGAAGCATATCTGCGCAAGCAGGGATGGCAGGGCTCTGGCCACTCGCTCGACGGTGAGGGCCGCGGCATCAGAAAGCCCCTACTCATCGCCCACAAGCAGGATCAGCTTGGGCTCGGCAAAAAAAAGGCGGCCTACACGACCGACGACCAATGGTGGATGCGCGCATTCGATGACAGTCTGAAAAACATTGGAAGTGGCCAGGAGGTACATGCTCAATCTACGTCTGTCGTCGACAGGACCTGACCATTGCGCAGAGTACCCTTAGTCAGATCCAGAAGAAGGGCATTAATCGCGGTGGCCTATATGGATTTTTTGTGAAGGGCGAGTCTATCGCTGGTACTCTTGGAGACTCGGATAGCTCGGCTGCACCAACCGACGCCTCAGCTGCGCCTTCTGGTACCAGCACGCCCGCTACCTCGGCCTCCGACAGCGAGCCAGCACGGCAGTCTGCGAACAGGGTAAAAAAGCGCAAGCGGGACGCCAGGAAGGAAGTTACAAAGAGCCAAAAGTCAAAGGGCAAGAAGGAGGAGGTAGCTGGGGACAAAGGTGCTAAGAAACTGGCGAAGAAAATCGCCAAGCTTAGTGTGAAAGAGAGGACAACGTACGAGCAGCGTGCAGCGGCCAAGGGCCAGACACTCGAGGTGTACGTAGCTCGGCGGATCCAGAAGAAAAATGAGGAGCGCGCATCCAGATGATCAAATATGATCCCCGACTACGATACCCGCGAACAAACGAGGCTCGTATGCCTGCCCGACACGCCTAGTCCGGTATCGAGCACAAGCGCCCTTGGGAACGGGCACCATAGATTGGGCAAAGGACAGGCCTTGAACGTGTTACAGACATTGATGCGATGGACGGCGCGAGTTTGCTGAAGCGTCGCACCGTGCTGGAGCGACAAGACTTCAATTAGCCTGCGGCAAGACTTGACTGAGGCGCCGACAGCCCGTGCCTGAGGATCGTTCCTATACACCGCTCCTGCCAGCTAATTGTGCCGTGCTCTGTTGCACATTCAAGTCAATGCGTCGCCTAAGGTCTGCGTTTAGCGAGATCCTCAAACGCCATGCGTTTAGTCGTAGCACAACCACTCAGCAGAACTTCAACGTCCGACAGGTTCTTGCAAACAGCGAAGCCACAGCCCAACAACGTGCCAGATCATGCGGACAAAGTACTTTTATACCTTCGATTGTCCGTACCATCACCATCGTACGCGAACAACGAATGAAAGAGCTTCCTCTGTTCAATGACGCGCCCCTCTCGACCATTCCCGCCATTCGGACTTCTTACGTCTCGGGTTTGACGCCCCATGTTGCCTCAGGTGTTGAGTATGATCCTCGGTATGATCCTCAGGTAGCGCGCATGAGTTTCGTACTCCTAACATAGCTTTTGGGGGATGACCTTCACAAGGCACCGCTGATCAGAACGAATACAAATACTTTCTATCCACCACTTGTTCGCTTGCAACCACACCTGCTTCACAGTCTACGTTTTAAACTAGCCCACAAACAATCCGCAGGTCAAAGTCATGAAGCTCTTTACATCATTATTATTCGCAGCGTCTGCATCAGCAGCAGCAATCACCAGCCGTCAGAACGGGCAGAGTACTCTTCAAAAGGGCGCACAAACGCTCGTCCTCAAGGAAGTTGGCGGAATTCCTGGCAACGAGTGCTTGACTTTCCGCAATAATGGTATGAGGATTGTCCAGACCGCTGACATCAACGGCTTACCTATCACCGCAGGCGAGATAGTGGATGCAGCCTGTGTTAACACCGCGGCTGACCGTCAGCTTACACCTTCCACTATTGGCGGCGCAAACGTGCTTGCAGTGCAGCGGTCATTCTCCAACGGTTTCCGCCCCGACCTTGTCAATGCGCAAGCATGCGTTGGCTTCAATGGGACACACTTTAAAGCACTCGACTGCGCAGATCGTAACCTGGACCCTGTCAGTCTTCAGAATGGGAAGCTTGTGAGCGCAAGTGGTGCATGCCAAAGCGGACATGACAATGCAGCTCAGATCACGGTGGACCCGAGCGGACAGAAGTGTGCTCAATTGACCAGTACAAGAGTACAAGCAACGGCGACATAGACTGATGGGACGACGGATATCGAGCGTTTTTGAACGTATGTACCTTCGAGAGTCCTGTATAGGGGGCTACCAGGGCCCAGGAAACGGTATGCTGAACCATGGAGCGGGCCTGGGCCTACAAAATTCAACATAATTGAAAGGTTTTTGAACATGTTTTCCCCCGTCTACAGTGACCTCCCAAAAGTTTTGAGCATTGCACATGGCCTCCAACACCGCTAAAACGAGGCCGCGCCGATGCGGAGCCTTTCGCAACCCACATTACACTCACCTGCACGCAACGCAAGAAGACCCACGGACAGCATTGACACGGAAACTCAAAAATCGTTCGAAAAAGATTGCGACTGTACGGGCAAAGTATGTGAGCTGCAATGAAATGTCAATTGGCGGCAGTCGGTGGCCTACCTCCATGAGCGCTACTATATCCAATTCCCAGACGACCTAATATGCTACGACTCGGAGTATATCATCCACGTCTACAGCTGAAAATAATTCACTTGTCAAACTTTCTGGTAGACTGCAATCACTCCAGAAGAGTCAAAACGTTCGCTCAGTTCCGGAAGAATCGAACAAGTATGGCCGCTGTCGTTGTCATGTGCGTAGCAGTAACATGGCTACAAGTACACCAGAACATGCAGACTCTTCGCCACGACGAGCAGTACAGTTCCCTCACACTTGATCACAATAGGAAGAGGTGCATACGAGGCATACCTCTAACGCGACACATCTGGAAGACGGACTCGAAGGCACGACGCATTGACGACAGGTTGCTTGTTCGAGTCCAGCAGTTCCGTTAGATCGGGCACACTGAACGCGACGTTCCACCATACCTCTTCGACGAGTGCGCAGAATTTATTTGCCCACATGCACGACGAACATATCTCTACCATCATCGCCTTGCAAAAAAGGCAGTGGAGGCATGCAGTCTTCTTTGCCGTGACGATCGCAGGGGAGAGGGCCTCAGCCACAAAGTTTATCGCTGAAAACACTGTCATACGGCGTCTGTTTTAAATTTCCAAACGAGAAGGACTTGAGGGCGATGACAAGATCTTCGGGACAGCGGAAGGCGAATGTCATCACACAGTATGTATGTTACGACGCCTTGACTTTGACCGATGCGACTCACCTGAGGAGCCAGAATGGATAGCACTTTTGAATTGAGGAAAGCAGCGGCGGAAAGGTGCATGCGATCCAGTGGGAGAAATAATGTTTTTTGGGATGACAGGAGACCGGCGATCCACCTGACAGACATAGAGTTGATTTAGCTCGCTTTGATGCCATGGGCTGTCGAAGAAGCATTTTCACCAATGGAACAAGAAGAGGAAGACGGGATGCTGGGGGAGGCAGTAAGGGTAGCGGTAGAGTAAAGTGGAAGTGAGCATGGTCGCTACCCATGGGAACACACCTATATGTGGTCCTGGACGGGCATTTAATACTGAGTACCTACAGGGAGGAGTGTTCGATTAACGCTTGGCTGTAAGGCTGTAAGAGTTGGGCTGTCTGATGGACAGCAGAATGGAGACAACCTTGAACCACCATGTATACAGAGTATTGAGGCACGGCTATGTTATATCATTGGCTTGATGTTGTTGCCTAAAGTCTCACGAAGAAGTGTCGGGGTCGGATCGGAAATTTTAGTGCCGAGCTCAAATAGCAAAGCCTGACTTCACGTCACAGGCTTGGTCCGAACAGCTTTGACGTTCGATTTCATTTGATCAAAATTTCGTCGGTGCCGCTCAGGTCGAGATGCATCGAAGGCATCCTATCTCGCAACGGCACTGTTTCATCGACCAATTGTGAAAGGACCGGTAGGTGTTCAGGCCCCGACGATGGTAGAAGACCCTGCGATTCCGGCTGGGTTTGATGACGTCAAGCGCTCGTTTGATTGGTGCGGTGCGCTACAGAGGACACATCAATAGACACCGCGCACGATGTCGGCGACTCGGACATTCCGGGTTCACTGTTCTGAAGTCGGACTTTCGGGGGTTTGCACCTCAATCCGTCCATAACTGCCTGCAGCTGATAGAGATGCGGTGCGCACACAGGAAAGGCTAAGTAGAGAGAGCTCATGCAACATCAACAATATCGAGTGAATCACTCATCACCATATCATCATGTCGCAACAACCTTTGAATATCCTCATCTCTGGCGCTGGCATTGCAGGTGCTTCGCTGGCGTTCACACTTGCTCGCCAGCCTGGCTTCAAGGTGCAGCCTAGCATTACGGTCATCGAGAAATCACCCGTACCACGCACAACAGGGCAAGCTGTGGACATTCGCGGCCCAGGTAAGAGAACTCGTGACTACAACTGGGCCAGCACTGATAAGCGATAGGGGTTGACGTGATCACCAGACTTGGACTGGAGCCCGAAATCAAAGCAATGCATACCACAGAGACTGGTGTCTCGTTTCTGAACTCGAAAGGTGACACCGCTGCAACCTTTTCCGCCACTGGTGACGCTAAGAATCAGAGCGCAAGCAGCGAGTATGAGATATTGAGAGGCGATCTGGCTCGTCTGTTACTTGACGGTGTTAACACAGCGAAAGAGAGGGGAGCAAAAGTCGATGTTGTGTATGGCGAGTCAATCGACAGCATGAAAGAGCGAGGCGACGGATCCGGTGTGGACGTCTACTTCACCAATGGAAAAATTAGCAACCAGAAATTTGATGCTGTGATAGGCTGCGACGGCATATCGTCCAGCACACGCAATTTCATCTTCGGCAAGGCGGATCTGAAAGAACACATCAAACCGTCTGGGCTATACATTGCGTTCTTCTCAATTCCACGAATCCCCGAGGACGATTCACTTTGGCGATGGTGTCAGATACCACCGGTTCGTCGTCCCACCCCGCGGTTGCTGAGCACATGCTAACGAGGATCAGGGCTTGGGCATGCACCTCAGACCGCATTGCAACAAGGAGACAATGGGCGTATATTTGACTATCTGCAACACAGCGCAAGCATACATGCCAGAAATAGAAGATGTCATCCGTACAGATGTTGCTACACAGAAGAAGTACCTTCGCCAACGATTCCACAATGCTGGCTGGCAGAGCGAACGCTTTCTCGATGGCCTGGATACTACAAACGACTTCTACATGTCACATTGGTACATCTGACACACATGTATCATGCATAGAGGCTAATGGACGCAGGTGCCAAGTGGTAACACCTAAGTACGCCAAGGGTCACTGCGTGATTCTGGGAGACGCCGCTTTTGCAACCATGGGTGTCGGCACAAGCCTGGCGATGACCGGGGCGTATTGCATAGCCGGTGAGCTTTCTAAAATTGAATCTCCTGACCAGGTCCCCGATGCATTGCAGAAGTACGAAGACTTGTTTCGTCCATGGGTGGAGAAACACCAGATCTCTTATACTGGAGGTATGCAGCTTGCAAACCCTCAAACTGCTTGGGGCGTCTGGCTGTTTCAGAATATACTTAAGGTGGTGACTATGTTGAAATTGCCACAATTGCTGATGCGATTCTTTGGTGGAGAAGGAAAGAACACGTGGAAGCTGCCAGACTATGGCTGGTAGTCTTTCTGTTCGTTTGGTATGATGCCTGGATTTCGAAGATGACTGCATTACTCTCGGCTCTTTCGACCTCGACAATGTACGCATTGTTATACTCTTTCACCGTGGTCACTTTTGCATTTCTCTTCTATGATCTATTCGAATTTCCTTTGCTTGGCCAGTAACCAAATACAGTTCGTGTCTATCGTATTTGCTTCGTCCTTTTGCTCAGAATGTTAAGCCCTGCATCCTGAAGCGTTCTCGCGCTACCCCCTGCACCTCAGCTGCGCCAGTGCGTCAAACCGTCTCCCTGTATCGCCTGTACTTGATGATCGTGGCCTTACACTGATCCAACTTCGAATTTAAACCTGACAGATCAGCGGAGAGAAGCCTGAGAAAATTATCAGCACTGGCAGATACGGTATGTCGCCGTCAGCCTTCAGGGGACCCTATCCGTCGTCAAGCCCTGCTGATTTTTAATGAAGTCCTCCATGGATCCGTACCACTGTCTAATAGAATGCGGAATGAGATGAATGTCTATTTTTGCGAAAATCCTTCCTCATACATGTTCGCAGCTACATCCTTATTGGGTAGGAATCAAGGCACTTTCCTTGTGTCACAATATACTTCACTGTACGAGCCGGTATCCCTTGCGGTTCAATTGAGCACTGACGACTGCCGAGTTATGGAATAATAGCACTTTCTTGACTAGATAATTTTTCAAGCAAGTGCGAAAAGCTTCTGGCCTGCGGAAGGTGCTTCCTGAGGATAACAACACAGAGAAGACAGCAGCAAATGTCCTAGCAAACTACTAAGCAAAGCAATATCCCTTCTTAGACTAGTGCTAGTGAGTTTCAATACTTAAGCTCTTCTTTAAGCCTTGCGACTTCTGCAGCTTGTGCGATGTTTAGCACAGATTGCAACATGCAACACGCAACAAAGTGTTCAAGTTAGTTACTCTGTTTCTAGGCACGTGAATCGGGCTGCTCGGACACCTCGTCAATATTTCTGCCCTGTGCTCTGACAGCTAGCATATATATGGGTTATTTTCATAAGTTGTCAACTATGCCTCGGTTAACACCACCTCACAATCTGTTTATTTGTATACTAATCCGTTTATTTGTATACCCCGTTTCTCGGCACGTAAAATCGGGCTGCTCGGCTGAGCCTCGGTTAACCGTACCTCATAATCGGTATAAATGAATACTAATCCAATTTTTGTATACTAATCTGTATATTTATATACCCTGTTTCTGAGCAAGGGAATCGGTCCGCTCGGACATTTTGTTAATATTCATGCCCTATGCTCTGACAACTGGCATGTATATGGGTTGTTTCTAAATGTTGTCAACTGAGCCTCGGCTAACCCCACCTTATATATAATCCTGTTAAACACGGCCAAGAGCCAGGACATGAAGACAAAGAGTCTCAACACAATCATTCGACTTTTTCAAGAACAATGTCCAAGCTTTCATCCCCTAATGCGGACTTTTGGTCAGCGCAGCCAAAGAACAACCTTCTTATCAATAAGCAGGTCGGTGCAGATACAAGACTTGCCAAGAAGAACACCAACCCGCAGTTCCACAAATACATCGAGCACACGATTGAAAACGGCTACGTTATTATCGAAGGAGCGTTCACTGAAGCTGAAGTTGAGGAGGCCAAAGATGAACTCTACAGTCTATCTAAGTCTCCTAACGTGGCCGGCCCTGCGAGCGTGGGAGGCCGTAACATGTTCGAAGGCTTGAACACGCGCCGTATCTACGCTTTACTGAATAAGTCAAGGGTCTTTGACAAGTTTCCCCTTCACCCAGCCGTGGTCGCCCTCAACGACTACTTCCTAGACCCAGGCTGGCTTTTGCATACGATGCATAGCATTGATATACAGCCAGGCGAGAATCCGCAGACGCTCCACCATGATGACGGCTCCGTCACTTTGCCACGGCCGCACAAACCTCTTGGCTCTGTAAGTACATTAAATCGTCATCATGCTCGATTCCGCTTTTACTCAGCCAGTTTATTAGCTTACATTGATGAACAGGCGATAATGGTGGCACTCGACCCGTATACCGAGGACAATGGCGCCACAGTTGTGGTACCAAAGTCGCATACCTGGGGGACCGAGCCCATTCCCACCCGTGATCAGGCTGTTCCTGTGATCATGCCGAAAGGAAGCCTAGTATACTTTTTGGGCACGCTATGGCATGGAGGTGGCCACAACAGATCCTCAAAGGAGCGACGGGCATTAACCGTTCAATACTGCCAGCCATGGATTCGACCCTTCGAGAATCAGTTTGTATGCGTGGACTGGGAGAAGCTGGATGATATCCCGTCAAAACTTGTGGATATCATGGGTTATCAAGTAGGGGCACCATTTCTTGGGTTTGCTGACGGGACGAGCCCACGCAAAGTAGTCAACAGATACTTGAAGCGTAAAGCCGAAGAGTTGGCAGAGGCAAGGAGAGGTGAAGCTAAGCTCTGATAGACTTCGAACTCACATGACACTATATGCCTATCCAATATAAGGTGATGACAGACACGTTCGACATGCCAAAGCTGGCTATCTATAACGTCGTCACGGGCAAGCCGCTTACTTTTGCCAAGACCACACCAACACTACAACTACATTGCAACTGTAACGGTTAAGAGGAGAAGCAGATCACGTGTTGTTGGCGATGGTCTGGTGCTGCTTACTTATCCTGTTAAGCATCTCTTACCTCCGCTGCATCACAAACACGTCATGCAAAACAGACCCCGCAGCTAGTCTTCGACAGACACAAGAGAACAACATAATATACTTGTTTTACATTTGCACTTGATAACGTACCCCACGGGCGAGCTGATCAACGGGCGAGCTGATCACTTTTGCCAAGCCCCCACCAAACTCCACCCCATTATGGCCCAAAACACCACAAATTGGCGCTGCATAAGGCAAAACAAGCTGTAATATTACTTAGATACCTCTTCTACCTCATTCTTGCATGTTCGCGTGTTATGTCCTGTCTAGTTGCACTGTCCACAGCGTTCTTAAGATGGTTCACCCCCTTTAGCGCGCACCTGCTTCTTTAGCTTCTTCCCATCACTACGCGCCCTAAACTCCTTTAGAGCTGCTAGTCACTACCTTTCTCTAACTATTAGAGTCCCCTCCTTCTAAACCTGCTTTCTTTTGTGTGATTTTTGTTGCGTAGTGGCCTTATTTGCTGCCTAAAGCTTGCTGATTTCCTGTTAGGCTAAAACTAGCCTGTAGGATAAAATTACTCCCCCCTTTGCATAGTGCTTAAGCGCGCTTAGAACAGAATTAGGTAAGCTACCCTGCTGCTTCTTATACTTCTCTTAAATTAGAGTTAATTAAGACCTAAATTCTAGGGTATTGCTAGGGGTTTGCAACTGCTAGGGCTTGCTGTTAGTAGGGAGTAGTAGTGATAGAGTCTGTAGCTTTATATTAAGCCCTATTATAACCTATTCTAGGTTAAAGGGGACTAGTCTAGTGCCTTAGAACCCTCCTTAGATATTGCTTAAGGTAGATATAGTATTATAGGCTACTTTAAAGTATAGCAGGAACTTAAGCTTTGTAATGTAGTTAATCTATTTATATTTAAGGTCTTTAGCTTAGTACCTATACACCTTCTTTAGAGGGGTAAAATAGCCTATATTAAGTAGCTATAGGAGGTGTAATAAGTGCAGAGGCATACATACAGTAATAATCTTCATCAGGAAAAGTTTTTCGAAATCCGGCCTAGACTGGCTGTTGCTGACAGTCGTGGCATGGTCGTGCAACAGCTGTTCAACGGCCCCAACGGCCCCAATTTGCGCCCAACAGCCCTAATTTCGCGCCAACGTTGCTAACAGCCAAAACGCTAAGTGCCTATATTTAATAAACTTAAAACAACATTGCAACGTCGTTGCATGGCTACCCTTAGTTCTGCTAGTACTAGTATTAAATATTTAAAAATTGCGAAATTTCATGCACAGATAGAGCGAAATTGTAGCTTTAAAATAAGCAAAAAATTATTGTTGTAGGCCTACTACAACGCGAGTTATAGAGTGTTGAAGGTTTGTTTGTTGAAGGTTTGTGTTTTGAAGTTGCGACAGCACACCATGGCAGCTGCAGCTGCGCCAGCACACAACACATCAGCTGCAGCTGCAACAGCACACGACGTAGCAGCTGCAACAGCACACAACAAAGCACCTGTTAACAAGCACACACTGCAGAACAGGCAGGCCTAGGCATAGAATTCTTAGTTTACCTACTATTCTTGAATAATATTCTTGTATTTTCTAATATTTAGGCTGCTAGAGCCCTAGCAAAAAATCTTAACTTAGTGTCTTGGCAAGGAATATTAAGCTTAAAACCTTCTACGCTTAATAACTATTCTATTAATAGGCCTATAATATTATTTAATAGCTTATTTTAAAGAGGAGACTTAGTAGTATATTAATATAATAAAAGTATAGTTTATTAAGCAGAGCTACTATTGTAGCAGGATTAGGAGTTGTTGTGGCTATTGCAGCTGTTAGGACTGTTAGAGCTGTTGGCTTAAAATTAGCTAGACATTGAATGCACATTGAATAACTGTTGTAGGCCTACAAGTCCTACTGTTGCCCACAGTACAATGCCACAATTTCCCAATTTCGACAACAGAAAAACTTTTCCTGATGTTGTTATCCTTATAGTATTCCCAGAAATCTAGTAAGTTATAGCTCTTATAATTATTTATAACTAGTAGATAGTTGCTGCTAATAGTATGCTCCTTTGTATGTGCATTAAAGTGCTTTAACTAGTTAAGACTAAGTTTATTAGTAGTCTAGCTGTTCTTAGAGACCCTAATAACCTAATTATAGGGCAGATTATCCTCTTTATACTAGTTTAAGAGGTAGTTGTAGCCCTAGAAGATAATAAAAGGTAGAATAGCCTACCCTTTAGTATTAATGCCCTTAATGTAACGGTCTAGACTCTAATTGGCCAGACTACTACACTTAATAACTATTGTCTACTCCTAATTGCCTAGCTAGACCTGCTTTAGTTGTCCTTGTCTCTCTAAAGCTATAACAACTGCTCTAGTAGATATCTAGCCTATTATAAAGCCTGTCTCATTAAAGTTGTAACCTAAACTATCACCGAGTGTCCCACATCACCAAGTGTCCCAAAACTTGCCAAGCCCTCTACCTACTCTCTCTCTCTAACATGCCTCAACTACCAAACGCGTTATTACTTGAACATGAAGGGAGGCTTCAGCTTGCTATTAAAGCCTTGAAATCTAGACAATTCCAAAGCCACCAGGCTGCTGCAGAGGCATTTAACGTTGATCGCTGTACACTCTCTTGTCGCGTCCAAGGACTCACATTTCGCGCAGAAGCTGCCCCTAACTGCCAGAAGCTTACTGCGACTGAACAGCAGATGATTATCTAATACATACTTGACCTCGACTTGCGAGGATTTGCGCCCCAGCTGTGCGAGGTGGCAGATATGGCTGATAAACTGCTGGCTGTACGCGGTGGCAAGCCTATTAGCAAGTGCTGGGCTGATCGCTTTGTAACGCGCTTGCCTGAGCTCAAAATGGCCTTCAATCAAGCAAAGGATAGGCAGAGAATACTCTAGGAGGATCTAGAGATAATTAGCGCGTGGTTTAAGCTAGTGGAGGAGACTAAAGCCAAGTATAGCGTCCACAATAACAACGTGCACAACTTTAATAAGACTAGCTTCTAGATGGGCGTGATTGGCTCTATAAAGGTCGTCACAGGTGCAGAGAGACGTGCCTGACCTGCGCTTGTTCAGCCAGGCAATTGCAAGTAGGTTACAGTTATCTAGAGCATCTGCGCTGCTAGGTACGCGACCCTGCCCTTTATTATCTACAAGGGACGCGTCCACATCTCTGCCTAGTACAAGGAGGCTTCAATACTGCGTAATTAGAAGCTCTTAGTCTCTAAGAATAGCTAGACAAACAACACGCTTAGTCTAGAGTGGTTAAAGCACTTTAACGCGCATATAAAGACGCGCCAGGTAGGGGGGTACTAGCTGCTTATTTTAGACGGCCATGAGAGCTACCTTAACTAGCATTTTAAGGACTACTGCCTTGAACACAAGATCCTAACCCTCTGTATGCCCCCCCATTCATCGCACATCCTCCAGCTGCTTGATGTGGTCTGCTTCTTGCCGCTGAAGCGCAGGTACTCCTAGCGCGTTAGAGACTTGGCACGCCGACGCGTCTTCCATATTAACAAAGAAGGCTTCCTCCCTGCCTTTAAGGACGCGTTTTTTAATGTGTTTACAGAGCAGAACTGTTAAAAGGCTTTTAAGGCAGCAGGGCTAGTCCCAATCAACGCGCAGGTTGTATTAGATTGCCTTAAAGTGCAGCTGCGTACCCCACCAGAACCCCTCCTCCTAGAGACGCTATAGTAGTCAAAGACTCTAAGCAATACCTATAAGTTTAGATCTCAATCAAAGCTTGTACGCAATTCCTTTACTCGCTTGCCTGTTACAGCTTAGGCTGGTTTCTCCCAGCTTATAAAAGGTAGTGAGCTGATGCTGCATAAAAATGCGCTTCAACGTGCTCAGATCCATAAGCTTGAAGAGCAATTAGCAGAGATGACCAAGCGAAAATCGCGTAAGCGCAAGCGGATTCAGCAGGGTGGTACTATGGAGTATGGGACTGCTGCAGCGCAGGTAGCTGCTGAGGCATCTATAGCGCCTCAGCGATCCAAGAAGGCTTGTGGTGGTAGTGGTCAAGAACTAGCCCAACCAGCTCTTCGGCGCTGTGGGAACTGTGGTAGGACTAGGCACAATGCGCGAACGTGCAAAAAGGATATAGAGGTGTCCTTAGAATTAGATGCTAGTACAACGTACGCAGGCTCCCTGTTTAATAGCAATGAAATTGAGGAGTTGTAGCATAGGTTGAGGCTGCCAAGAGATTTTGGGACACTTGGTGATGTGGGACACTTAGTGATAGTTTAGGTTATGTGTTGTTATCCTAGATGCTATAACGTACTCCACAAGCGAGCTGGCCACCCAAGCGAGCTGGCCACTTTTGCCAAGACCACACCGAACTTCACTCTCCCTGTAATGCCTCAACGCAACAACGTAAAAAAGCCTTTAAATGAAACACATATACAGCTTTCCCTCCAGGCTATCTAGCAAGACGCGACACTAAGCGTGCAACGCGCTGCAGCAATATACTAGGTCTCTCAAAGCACCCTAGGCACGCGCCTTACTAGAACCTCTTCACAACGCGATTGCAAGCCCAACATGATAAGGATGGCTAGTACTGAGGAGGAGGTGATTGTCCAGCATGTATTGAAGCTAGACGAGCGAGGATACCCACCCCGGCTTGCTGATGTGGAGGATATGGCCAATTCTCTACTTACTAAGCGCCACTAGCCCTACGTTGGCAAGAACTAGGCTGCCAACTTTGTAAAACGTTAGCTAGAGCTTAAAGTTAAATTTAATTGCAAGTATAACTATAAGAGAGCTCTGTGTAAGGATCCTAAGGTAATTAGGGACTACTTCTTACTAGTAGAGAATACTAAAGCTAAGTATAGTATACAAGATAAAGACACCTACAACTTTAATAAGTCTAGCTTTATAATAGGTGTTATATTAACAGGAGCTGTTGTTACAGGCTCTAAGCGTTAAGGGAGACTAAAGGCAGTGTAGCAGGGCAACTAAGAGTAGACTAGTATTATCTAAGGCATCTGCGCAAAGGGCTGGTCTATCCTACCCTTTATTATCTTCTCTAGCAAGCACCACCTCTCTGCCTAGTACAAGGAGCCTAGTATACCTAATAACTAGGTTCTTAATATCTCTAATAATAGCTAGACTAATAACAAGCTTAGAGTTAAGTAGTTAAAGCACTTTAATAAGCACACAAAGGCGCGCACTGTTAGCAGCTATTAGCTGCTTATTCTAGACAGCCACAAGAGCCACAACTTAGTTGAATTCCACTAGTACTGCAAGGAACACAAGATTATTACCCTGTTTATGCCTCCACACTTGTTGCACCTACTGCAGCTACTTGACATAGGCTGTTTTGCCCTGTTGAAGAAGGCCTATGGCCGCCAAGCCAAGCAGCTAATGCGCAGCAAGATTACTCGCATCACCAAACTTGAGTTCTTGCTGTGCTTTAAAGTGGCTTTTGACGCCTCAATTACAGAGAGCAACATCTAGGGAGGATTTAGAGGTGCTAGCCTAGTCCTACTTAACCTAGAGGCTGTGCTATTAAAGCTTAAAGTACAGCTGCGCACGCTAATGCCACCTACTGTGGACAACAGTACGTAGGAGTCTAAAACACTAAGTAACACCCTAGAATTTAGGTCTTAATTAAAGCTAATTTAAGAGAGGATTTAGAGACACGCTAATAGCTTGCCAATGTCTATAGTTAATGCTCTTAATCAGCTTACTAAAGGTGCAGAGCTGATGGCGTACTCACTAGTTTTAGTGTGCAACTAGGTTGCTGACCTACAGGCAGCCAACAAGGCTGCCACACATTGTAAATTACACAAAAGGAAGCAATTACAGCAAGAGGGGACTCTAGTCTTTGCTAAGGGAGTGTAGCTGACTACTCTAAAGGAGTTTAAGGCCTGTAGTAATAGGAAGAAGGTAAAGAAGAGGTTGCGTGTTAATAGGAGCACTTAGTCTCTAAGGCGCTGTGGCACATGTAGCAAGACAGGGCACAACGCGCAAATATGCAGTAAAGATACACAGAGTACTACAGACTAGTTTAGTATACTGTGTAGTATAATATATTATAGTTGTGTGCTGTAATGTTGCAAAGTAGGTGCAGTATTGGTGTGGTCTTGGCAAAAGTGGCCAGCTCGCTTGGGTGGCCAGCTCGCTTGTGGAGTACGTTAAAGGTTGTCTAGCGCGTTGGTCGCTTAGTGTCTGTAGGGGAGCTCTATAGATAGCTCCAGCGCGCTGTAGAGAGAGAGTCGCGTCTTGTTTAAGAGCTTGAAGCGCAAGCTGTATCTGAGCTTCTTTTAACGCGTCTAACTGGCGTTTGTGGAGAGGCATTGGTGTAGTAAGCGTGTTTTGGTAGGGTCTTGGCAAAAGTGTCCGACTCGCCCGTGTGTCCGACTCGCCCGTGGGGTACGTTATGGAATCCACTGGCTGATTTTACTCTCATATGTCATTGCTGCATTTGCAGCTGTACCCCTCTACGTTTATCTTTGTTGTATTTTCCGCCACTGTGGATCAAGTCGCGTCTGAACATCAATATGTCGAAAACGCAAACAATAGCTATCAAAGTCTGGGGCCTGGTAGACATCAACATACCCGTCAGTGGGGTCGCCCGGGCACTGGAAATCGTTGTGGAGAATGTCGGCGGTGATGAGAGGGTTCAAGCGGCTTTAAGTCACGCTAAAACCGCGATGTTCTATGGAAAATGCGCCGCTGTGTGTCTCTGTAAATACCTGGTGAGCAACTCGCTGCTCATCTTACATCACTTTGGTAAGATTCATGCTTTGCCCTACCTCCAAGCCACGGAGCTTGCCTGCGTAGTTGCTCTCCCTAACCCCACTTACAGCCCGATCATTAGCCCGACTGGTAGCAAAATTGCCTATTATGCTGGTAGTGATTTGCAATATCGCTGCCCTTTGTGTATTTCTCTTCATCAACTTCAGAGTCATATGTCCACGGCGAAGCCAGCCTTACACCGTCCGACAGCTTTGTACGGAAAACGTCGTCATGGATGCATCATCACCAGACACGCCATATATCCAAGTCGAAATCCCGCCTAAGTGCTTTCACTTAAGACCAAGAATCATCACGATCATTACAGATTCTCACGATCAAGGTTCGTGATCCAAGCTACCATTTATGGTAGATATTGCACAGAATGGCTGGAAAGAACTGACCGCGATCTCAAGGCTGGAGCGACTTCCGCGAGCATCATGGCACCTACAATGAGTGCTGGTCTTGGTTCGAAGCCGATGTCTATAACGCAAGCATGGGCGCCAAAACGGCTCGGGTGAGGATACAGGATAACCTGCATGCAAGCGGATATTTTACCCTTCACAAGAACATCTGGCATCGAGGGAAGTGCGAGAACAAGGACATAGAGCGTTTGATGGATGCGCTCGTGTCCGGAGCTACATTGCGCATATTCGCGAAAGCAAGATTTGGCGGATGGGCGAATCATGTTAGGAAGGTACAGGTGACAATAGAGCTGGCATAGATAGCTACGCAGAGCTGTCGGAAACATCTGTTTCTATTATAGGGATGCAATTTTGAAACAATGGACATTGATGATACTGTTGCGAACAATTGGACGCCCAACCTAGTATATGATGCCTCCTGATATAAGGTGACAGGAGATGGTGGCATTAGTTGCCTGTCAGGAATATGTAGAGTTAGGTACAGGAATTGCTTACCGTGTTCCCATTTTGCCCTGTTTTCTGAACAGCTGCGCCAAGGTATGCCGATCCCACTAAAGATCCCACAAACATGACGCCCTTGACTGAATATCAGGTAGCCGTGTTTGTTGAAGCTTTTTCATCTTAAGGTAGTTGCAGTTAGAAGTGAGCATCTTAGTAGCTAGGGTGGAGCTCTACTTATACGCATTGCCAGCCTTTTGTGCGAAATTCGCCATTTGATTAGAGAACCACTTACTGTATGCTTGTTGATACTGTTTTCGCTCGTTCTAAGCACAGCTTGTTCGCCACGTGATCTCATCCCATTGTAGTGCCTTGCTGAGGTCAGTCCAGTCGACCGCTTCAGTTTTTATTACTGACCAGAAGGTTCGTACTGAGAGCTTGTAGTAGCTGCCTTACTAATCGAACAATGACTTCTGTCAGGCTGGTATATTGAGTTGTGTTGTTCAGATAATTCATCCACTGTTCTAAATAATGCTTCGGTATCGCTAGATGACCGGCTTCCAGTACTGTCAAGCGAATGAAAGCCTTGCTCAAGGTCTAGGTAGAAATTGTGCGCTATTAGTGTTCGATTGCTGTAGGGTAGAGGAAAGTTTGTGGGCAGAGTCAGACCTGATAGCACGCAGAGAAGGCTTCTGCCTCTAATCCTGTGTCTGATTAGAGCCACGTTGTCATTTCTAAAACGCGTCTCCATTGCTGTGGCTTGCACGTGATAGATATCTATTGGTTTAAACCTCCACTTACACATCACCATGCATGAATGCGAGTGCCATTATTTTTAACGCATGGCTGGGCGCTAAGACTAACCTATAGCATACTTAAAGGTAGGTGTCGCAAGCCAAGCGCTGTTGTGAATCTGAACTCTATTACAAATTGTGCCGTGCGAGGGACTACTTAGAAGCTGCGCTATGATGCTAGAACAATACAACAACCAACACACATTTTTCTCAATATCTGTAAGCCTAGGACCACATCACATGACTGCTCTGCAGGCATGACTAATACGGCCGACTACTTTCGAGCTCAGATCACACACTTGTACATACGGACAACAATACACTCATACATGAGACCATATACTACTACCACGCCTTGCTTACAATATCCCATACCTGCAACACCGCACCCAACCGTGCGACAGTAGGTGATGGCCTGGCTGCACAATAAGGCAATTGGCCTTAATGTCATACGTTCAGGGAGGCTGGAGTACGGCTCAGATGGGGAGCCGAGAGTTCAGCCTAACCCCGATCCAGCCTGACCACACAGCCCTGCTGCATAAGCAACCAGACTGCAAATTCGAGCTGAGATTTTTGTCATCTGCGCGTAACTTGCAGACACAATTTGCTTAGATTCATATTTGCTTACCAGTAGTTGCATTTTGTGTCGCGTGTAGCATGGTTTCATCGTTCAACCCGGGAGACCTAAGCTTCGCTTAAGCATCGTGTGGCCGGGTAAGCAAGAGCTGACCTTACCAAGGCGGGATTACTTGGAGCTTGGAGCACCAAGCTCAGAGTGGCTTGCCACTTTGGATGCGAGCACGGCGCTGTGGCTTGGTCCAGGCTTACAGAGTCTCCAAGCGCCAAGCGCAACCCTTGACGAATTTTGACGAATGACAGCACTGTATTGAGTACCTTCTATCCTTCTGATTTGCCGAACTTTGTCGGGGGTACGCGAATTCCCTTGGACACCATGTAGCTTCAAACAGTTCGCGCGGAAGGATGCGAAACGAATCGTGAACTTACTTCGTACACAGGATGTTCAATAATCGCTCAGCCACATCAAACTTTAAGTTGATGCGGACTAGGGCATAGAGCTAATGCGTAGGTAGATGTGAATCTACCTGCAACCCGTAACTTGATTTTCCGTTGCGTGCTAGCGCAGCCAGTGGAGTAAGCTCGTCGGGCACATTTGTGGTCTTCGATTGGTCGATTCATCGGTGAACGGAACACAACGAAGAAAAGCAATTCGTGGGCTGAAGGTGCAACAAAAAGCTCGAAGCGATAAGCAATTACGACACTCTTCAGCACACGCATTCTCTCCATTACGGAAACACGACACGATGAGCGTTCTTCGCCCAGTCCCCCGAATACCACGTAGATCTTCTATCTCAGAGTCGGAGGATATCACAAACGCTATTTTTCGGGAGGCAGGGCTCACTACGGCTACATCTACCCCGCAGCTGGATTGTGCTCAACGGAGTGAGGATAGTGGAACAGGGGGCTTGCCGTGTAAAGAGAAAAGCCAGAACCAACTCGATGTTGTGGAAAAGTGAGCACTTTGGTTTGATTGCTGTGTTGCAGAGACTGTTCTGATTGCTGTTGTAGATTCTTCCTCAACTCTCAACGTCCCACAGTTGCACTCTTTGCCATCTCTATCTGTCTTGTCGGAGTAATGGACTTCCTTCCAAAAACGACCCATGACCCGCAAACATGGACCGAAGACGTCGATTCCGTGAGTGGCTTTTATGGCCCTGGGGTGATAATCTCGTGGTGCTTGATGAGCATGTCGATGCTGCTCCACCTCAGCAACTTACGGACGCGATCTGCTCCACCTCACGGTCTGCTTCATCCAGAGTCTGCTCCACCTCAGCAACTTACGGACGCGATCTGCTCCACCTCACGTCTGCTTCATCCAGAGTCTGCTCCACCTCAGCAACTTACGGACGCGATCTGCTCCACCTCACGTCTGCTTCATCCAGTCTGCTCCATCTCAGCAACTTACGGACGCAATCCGCTCCACCTTGAATCTGCTCCACAGCAACTTTACGGACGTAATACGGACGCGGTCTGCTCCACCTCGAATCTGCTCCACCTCAGCAACTTACGGACGCAATCCGCTCCACCTTGAATCTGCTCCACAGCAACTTTACGGACGTAATACGGACACGGTCTGCTCCACCTCAGCAACTTACGGACGCAATCCGCTCCACCTAGAGTCTGCTTCCACATGCTCTCTAATCTGTGCAAGTCTCTACTCATCCCAACTTACTGACGCTCTCTTTAGCTGTAGAAATCATGACTGATGCTTTCCTTTCGCAATACTACCACCTACTCTTCCCCTTCTACACGCGCTCTTCTCAGGAGCTGCCGAATAAACGGGGAGGGAGGTATCCCATTTTCAACCAAGCTAGCGGCGGGCTTACGCTCAGCAGCTCGTAACTACAAGGCTACTCGACTGCTTACACGACCCGGCTAGACAACTAAGTCGTCTGCAAAGGATTCAATCCTGCGCACTGTACAATTGCAATACACCGGCTAGTGACCCCAATTTCAATGAGGCCACCAACGCCGATCTGGTAAGGTTCTGGGCCAAAGGCCTATTCGTATCCGACTGGTGCAGGCGGAAATCACCCCGTTCTGG